>NC_091552.1:42604092-42614092 GCF_042767895.1 Penaeus vannamei
CAGAATTGCGAGTACAGGCTAGAAAAGCATAAGGGAAAGTCACAGAAAGAGCTCAGGAGGATCTGAGGACGAAGCCCATGATTCCCAGCCTATTTATAATCTTTGCCCCCAATGAAACGGTAGCCTAGGCGGAGGACTACAGCAAGGAGAGGGTTTTGGGCGGAAATTGCCAATAGATGGTGCTGACCAATTAAATTATTTAAATCTATAAATGTAGGTAAAACTTACTTTATGAAAAGCGAACCCCTTATAAAAAATAACTAAAAACAAAAATTAAAAGAAAAGATAATTAAAACAAGCTATTTCCCTTATCTAAAAAAAAAGTTCTCAAAAATGTACATAAAAATGAAAGAAAACGGGCTTTAAGTCCTGAATGATTTACTTAAAATCTAATTTAATAAAATCAATGAAACAAATAATATATAAAAAGGCCGCAGTCTTGATGGATCTAGTTCGCCAGGGAAGATGTTATTTCCCATCCTTTCCGGGGGGACTCGTGCATTCCCGTCCTCGTGGGGACAAATCCTTTGTAGGTCACTACACTAGAACTATGATATGTATTATCTTCCAATTTTTTTTTTTTTTTTTTTCCAGTGAAGGAAGGAGACATACCCGTTTCTATGCGAACATAGGACGAAAAATTATGCAGAGAATTTTGTTCTACTTGCTGACCATTAAAGTAAACCAACACAGATTTAATTAGTGAGTGCATTGCAGAGTTGCACAACAGTGCATAATCATCATCGCCCAATGAGAGGTCATCTCCTTTCTTCAGACTACCCTTAATCTCCAGAACCAATCTTGACAGGTCAATATAACAATTCTGCCCGGGAGGCCATCTGAATTCTGCATAATTATCTACAACAGACCCATTTATCCCTGCATTAAGAGGCAGGACGACGACTCGACACGGCGGCAAGGCAAGACTAACCAAGTCAAAGAAAAAACATCTATTTTACAGGTTGAACAACTTTGTCGAATCGTTAATCTCTTCACTCTTCTTTGTTTTTTACGCACCCCTCCTCCTCCTCCTCCTCCCCCTCTCATTGCTCTCGCGCCGATATGTTTGACAGCCTCCGCTCCTCTTTTTCATAGACCTCAAGCTTAGAAGCAAATGGAATTAATCTCTTGCCAATATTTCCGAGAAAAGATAATAATCCGGCACCTCTTCTGTAATGGTCATAAGACTTGTATACATTCATGTCCCCCAAACCCCCTCCTTGAAACTGTTTAATCTGCGATTCCGGTTGTTTGTTGGGGGTTTTCTGATTACTTTCATAAATCCACGTTGTTCTTTTAAATTATCCCGGACTGGAATGGCTTATCAAAAGGGCTTTAACCAAAATAATAAGCTTCATACTGTAAAATATATATTCAAAAATATATACACTTAGAAATGTCTCAGATACAAAAACCACAAAAGGATAAAATCCTTGATAATGGAAGCACAAAAGTTTATAACACTAGTTTTCTGCTCATGGATGCAACAGCATAAGTAATCCGTCTTCGCCAGCACGAATCTTGGGACGGTTCCTCGCTTGTTATGCGCTCACAATGCTTGAAGACAAACATTCCATGAAGCAGACAAATCAAAAGAGGCTGTAAACAAGGGTATAATATACATTATACATTTGCCATAACTTTCCCAAGTACACAATATAACTGAACAAAAAATAATGCTTTAAACAAACAAGCTAAACAGAAAATATATCAGAATAAAACAAGACACTTACTGAGGTGCTGCAGAGATCGAAGCTAAGTGAGATGGTCATAGCTTAGGTGGTTCACAAGTTATCTCTGGGCGACACCTCGCTGCGAAGCCTAATGCTTCGGAGCGGAGTGAAGCCCGAACACACTATTCGCACTCTCGTGCTTACCATACTCAAAAATAGGGAAATAACACAAACCCTTCACATTGTTCAAATATTATCATGAATTCTTCGGTAGTGGGAGGGACAAAGGGTGCTCTTACATACATGGTGGAAATCAAAATAGTATCTATCTTTGTTATGCATAAAGCAAACACACCAGGACTGTCTTTATATACGGGCAGACTTTATTTACCGTGATATTATCTGCAATATAAGCATAATAGAACATCCTCCCTCGAAAACAATTGGATAACCATTATGATCTGTAATGCGCACCCCCACAGAATTTAAAGTCTTATTTAAGAGCTCTTTATAAAGTGTGGGTGTATACCCTTTTGTACTCGAACCTTGCAAAGCAAATGCATCCAAGATGTTTACCTGCTGTTCCGCAAATCGATAAGGAACAACAATGTCTGAATACACATAAAGTCCACACCGCCATCATTTCTCGGTGGTCTCATACTTGTATTCTGATTATATAATAACCATTTATAATGAACAGATACTGTGCGAGGAACATAACAGCGATATATTTTTCTTTCGCTAAACCCTAATATGTGCGCCAGACGAGGCGAGAAGCGAACAGCCATATCGGGATGACAGCGTGTTTCCCTACCATCACCCACTGTGTGAACGATAATTTCTACGCGAACGCGCTCTGTTTCCCAGTCATGTATAAGAAGTCTCCCCTGCGGCATATATTTTTGAATTGCATCTATGCCAAATTTCGGTGCAATTTGTTCCGATATATCTTTATTAATCATATCTATCATAATATTTGGTTCTCTCACATGACTCAGCATGCTAAATTTTGGGACGTACTTAAACATGTCAATCATAATTGGGTGAGCACTGTTATCACAAACACTAATTAATTGAATTTGCTATGATGCTGTAGTAATTTTTGGGATGCAAAAAATTAACCAGTGCCACTTCATAATCCATGGAAGGATCCAACATTAGCGGCAAAATGACGTTTTCAAATGCATTAGAAGTGTTGTGCGAGAAAACATCTTTCGATGCAGTACTGGTAATGTATATGTACTGATTGTCAGTCTCCTTGGTAGAAGTTGATGACAGACTGAGAGTTGCATCAATAATTTCACCCTTTATAGCAAAGATATAAAGGATAATAAGACTAAAGGAGTAATTCATAACCTTATTTTATTAATGATAACATATATATAAATCAAATAAGTACAAATGCCATAGAACATGAGATATTAATTATCATTTTCCAGCTGCCTCGGTAGCTTCGATGTCCGCCGCTGTTCGCAGGAATTTCACCGTTTTCCTTATCATCATCTTCATTATACCTGGGTTGTTTGTTTCTAATGTCCGGTCCAGGCAAAAGGAGAGGGCTCACGCACAGCAGCGACAGATATCTTCAAAGGCATACACCGTGCTGCAAAGTCTTGTAAAAGCTCAATGTATGCATGGCTCCAACTGCCTCCTTCCACTTCAACTGGAAATAAGATCCAAATATTCATCTCTTGAAGCTGATTAAAGAATGAATCGAGACATTCACCCAAATTTCTTCGTCGGTTCTCCGACCCGTCACACGCCAATCCATCAACATAATGTCTATCCATACTGGACTTTAAATGTTTCATGGCAATTTCATTTTCCAGGGCTCTCCATGACCAATGTAGCATAAGCAGTCTTTACGCATGCATTAGCAATGACGCATACGGCGGTGTCTTTCTGCAACTCATGCTGGAGAATACCTCCTTTTCTAATGAACAGGGGGTATAGATAATCCCCGCGAGTTAACCTCGCACGGACAGAAGGCGCTTCCATTAACGGTCGTTCTTCCTCCTCTTCATTAATTATCTCTCTGTAGCGCCTGACAAAATGAGGAACGGCATCAACAGCGGCAGCGTGCTGACGCGGAGACACTTCCTCGGCCGTCTTCTTGCACAAGCAAGGCAGTAGTATAACTCATCACCGCTCGCATCCTCGCTTTCTACCCATAGGGTCCTGTCGTTACTTGCTTGTGCATGTCAGCACCCTGCCCACTTAATGCGTTATAATCATCTGTGCACCTTTGTACACAATCGATAACCCATTTCAAAGGCAATAGACTTGATTGTATAAACTGGAGAGCCTGCGACATTTTGAAATTGTGCGTAGTGCTTCTTGCTGGGAGGCATGCTTTAAATTTTCTACAGCATCATCAACTTCTTGCTGGTAGACTTGTTCAGAGTGGTTTGCAAGGAAGGCTCGACATGTCTCCCACAATGACACAATAATATCATGTCTTTACTGAGCCTTATAAAATTTTATCACCTCTCTTCGAAGCTCACTACCTAGAACTTTGAATGACACATTATTTTCTTCATCGTCGCTGCTGTTGCTGCTGTTGTTGGATACACCGCTTGTGCTCCCGCTCGAGGACAGGTTGCTTAAGAGTTCTCCGTTCTCGCTCATGTTTATGCCGTTAATGCGTCTTATACACGCTTCTGATTATAGAATCGCCGGTTTTATCCTCTCTCGAGACCATTAAGAGGGGTTCCAACGCATCTTACTCTGTGCAGACATAAGGGTGGACATTGGCTTAACTTTCATATTCCCACCTGCCTTATGAACACCTGTGAGATACCGCTTAGCCGCTGGACTGCGTATGCAATCAAATGGTATTGGCGCAAAATTTTGTAATATTTTCAAAAGTTCCTTTTCTTTTACAGGAAACGAGTGCGACGATGAGGATGCAAAATACTTGATAACATCGAATATATTTAACCCCATTATAGGAGATTGTATCTGACCTAATTCATCCCATCGTATTAAAGACTGCTTACGGTAAAATTCCAAGAGATATTTTGCATAATCTTGCTAATTTGTTTTGAAGAAAATTCATACCAAGTGTTCTAATGAGGGATTTATCGGTGTATTCTGATCGTTGCCTGGGATTGCTTTTTCAAGCCTTTGCAGAGCTGCAGAGGGAAGGGGTACGCTTATTGCCTCATTAGCAGCGGAACGCCCGTATTTTCTCGCATTCTTTTTGTTTATTTTCTTGCGAAAAGTAGAGCGTGGGATAATTAGCGAGCGCCCGAGCCCGCCCCCGCGTCTATTTCCCGCACGGACATTGCGACAACACGTGCGCTCGCTCCCGCAGCTGCCGACGCCGACGCTCGCGTGCCCGCCATTAATTGCGGTATTTTTAGCTGTCATTGTGATATCCGGAGGCGATTTTAATGTTCTTGTTGACACCATCATTAATCTTGTTAGTATCATTACTGTTGGGGGTGAGGTAAGAGACCAGGTGGGTAAGATGTCGGTCGACCGTGGACTTTGGAACAATACTCTTTCATATGTCTTATCAAATTGAAGATGTAAATGCATTTACAGCAAGCGGGAGTAGATTGGATAAAATATTTCCCCGGTGCGATAGCAAGTCGATAGTGTTTCAATTTCTCAATAATGCTTTTTTCCGTGGTTAAGTTTTTCCTTTAGAAATTTGAATGAAATTGATCTGTTTATCCAGCTGTAATATAAAGCCCGAACGTCGTTTTGGCTTTAGCTAACTGATAAACTATAGTAAATCAACAAATCGAGATGTGAGGGGCTGCCTTGTGGTGTGGGTTGGTGTGGTGTGGGTTGCATGTCTAATATTAATTGTAATGTATAAATTGAATTTGTCGGAACATCCGATCCAGCTAACAAGATATTCTCTCTGCTTTTTATTTCTGTCCCACCTCGATGACAGGATTTTGTACAGGTAAACACTTGGCAGTGATGTCGGGACTAGCTCCTCTCGATAACACAAACCTTGGACTTCTTCGCCACTTAAATCTTCCAGATAATAACCGACTCTGTTTTGACGATTGTCAATCTGTCGAATTTTAAATATCTCCGTATTTTTTATTTCATATAATTGGCTTTATATCATATAATTGGTTTTATTGTTTTGCCATAAGTTTTGTATGTCTGCCATATCACACGTTAAGATTTTGCAAGGCCCTATAGCCACTGTTTGGCGACGTGGGATTTTTTTGCGAGTATGTCTGTGAAGAGTATACACACGCTGCGATGACAAGGCATTTTTCATATCCGATTGTGTAATATTATCCTTTCCCAATTGTGCGCGAGCGGCGTCTAACAGCACTTGTATTCCACCTAGGCCTTAGGGCTTTGTATAATCTTCATACAAGTCCTTTAGAACTGCGAAATTGCAGTTTATCTAGAGTTTCACAAGCGAGGTCTATGAGTAAATAACCACGAGATTACGAGAGAAAAAACTTTTTATAAAAATCCAACCGTTTGGCTTCACTTTTACCATATAACTGTCTACCGAGACATTCTAACTGCCCGAGATGCCTGTTTTAGCAAAATAAAATGAGAGGTATATAGTGAAATGTTGCGGCTGTGCTTCCCTTTCATAAATATTTCGAACGAGGAGTACGACAGATAAGTTTTTGTGTCGTCTCTTTGTAAAGATATTACTTATAATGTCATTATTAGCCGCTTCTATAAAGCAATTATCCAGTATATATAATATGCGGTCATTCGGTTTTGTCTTATGATTGATGGGATCTATAACGTCTTTGTTAACAATAAGTTTGTCAGACAAAGAGGTTTCCTTTTCTAGCGGATGATATTCACTCCCACATACGATTATACAGTCAAACTGTTTCTGATAGTACACAACAATTTTTGTGGTGAGATGCGTCTTTCCTGAATTAGTGACTCCTGCAATTATTATTCTTGCAGGGTGAGCAAAGAGATTTAGCAAGTTATCCTTACAACAGGAGTATGGAGTACTGTGCGACATGTTGAATGACAGAATGACTTAGATTTTAGACACCACCTATTTTATTGATTACTATATACAGAAAATATTATGTACATGCAATAAGTATAACCATTTTAAATAAAATCATCACTATTTTCCTCTGCTTCCTCGATGAAGGGGTTCCCAGTTTGCGTTTTTCTGCGCTTTCGTGGTCTTTGGTTGCCAGATCATTGCCTCCTCATGTTGTTGTTGTGTACAACAAACGCAAAGTGGAGGTGACGGAGATACTCTCGTTTTCTCCATGGATGGTTTAAACTTTCCTCCCTTGTTGCTGCCATGGTCTCCTCCTCCCCCACCCCCTTCTCGCTCTCGCGCGTATCGGTTGCCACATCGTGCACGAATTCTCCCCTCGCTTCCTCCTCCTCCTACCCATCCCCGTCTTCGCTCTCCGCTGCTTCGGGAAGGTGTTTAATGTCCGGATGACCATATGTTAGCGATTTGTAGGCATTTACATACCAACGTTTATCATCATATAAAGACAGCCCGCGCTTTTTCATTTGTGTGGTCATCATTTGACCTCCAGTGTTGCTAATGATCACTTGTTTAAAGAAATGCACTTCTTTTTCATGAAGAATGCGACGGAAATTGTCGTGTTTTAGCTTCCTCTTCTCAGACCGACAAATTCCCTTTGCACCTGTGGATGTTTGATCGTTATTTAGGAGCAAGGAATAAGTCTTGGGCTTTAGGCATATTGCCTCTTTAATCGGAATCTCCTGTTTCAGATTTTAATAATCCAAGTTTGCCTTTAACAGACTGGTTGTATAATGGATGGTCATGGCTAAAATTAGAAGTGTCTATCCACTCTTTCAAAGGAGACAAGGACAATTCTTTATAAATGTCATATGTCTCCACAGAGAAGATATAGCTGCCGGTGCCGTAGTAGAGCTGCACCCGATCTCTGTAATACGCCTTTAAAACTTTATAATAAAAGTTATACAATTTCAATTTAGCCAGCTCAAGATGGTCAATCCAGTATACTGTGGATGAGCCATACTAAAAGGTTTTACCCTTGAAATGGTTATCACTCTGTTCAGAGCTAAGGGGATGGATCTTTTGAAGAATGGGCTTCGAATCTTTTTGAGAAATGAAGAAGCATTGTACACCATGCTAGCATGTTCTAGTATCTTTAGAGGGTTCATTAAACACCATCCAAAGACTGAAAGCGTCTTGAAGCACAACTGTTGTGCTTTATCAGTGGCTTCCCTGCGCTCCTTAATATTTTCGTGAATATAAGGTGATAAATATTCACGTTGGGAGAATTAGTACACATCACTTACTCGGTCCACCTCCACCTCCAAGTCAATTAAAAGCTGCAGATGTTTCGGTAAAAGGAGATGGTCCTTCTGTGGAAAATGTGAAGCCACAAGCTTTTGGTTTTTGCGTGGTAAACGTCTGTTCTGCGATGCGAGAAGTTGTTTGTTATATGGGGATATGTCCTGATTTCTTATGTTCATGTGATGAACGAGGACGGGCAACTCGTCTATCTTCCTCGCAAATTCGGGTGGAACTCTGAGATCAGCCACTACCCAGTGCCCAATATCACCGCTTTCGTCGTGGTTGGTTAACCCCGATGCAATGAACTCGGCCTTTTCACAGGGCGGTAATTTCCGGATATTACCATATAGTAGTTTCTCAGACATTACTGTGGCATACAAGCTGTTGAAATCAAGGTAGAGTATGTAGGTGCTACTTTCCTTATGCGGGTCATGATGCGGATTAACGAGTGAGTTCTTTGCTACCGTGAGAGGGTGAACACATGTCAGTCCCCCTCTCACAGATTGCTCAATTTTGTGAGCTAATTCTGGATCGGATATAAGCTCAAGGTTTGTTTTTGTCATTTTTAGGAATGCGTCGTATGCATACCCGGGAAGACTGACATAGTTAACTATATCCAGATCGTACTTTTCAGCAAGGATAGACCTCCACTCCGTAATCACATCGGCTAGCAAACCCACATCAGTCCTCATTATTTTGTCCATGGTGCTTTAGGGTGAGGGGGTGGTGGAACCTGTGACACCTGCTCTTAGGATGACAGATTGACCTGTGGCAACAGGATCCATGTTTGGTTGTTTTTCTTCATCTTTCTCTTTCTCGTATTCTCATTATTATTATTATTATTATTATTATTGAGTGGGCACCCTTCAGGTGTGGGTGTTCTCCATCATTAGTCATGGTTATTGATTTCCTGTAATCGATTACGGTAATTACTTCCGGAAGTCATTAGGGCACTTCCTGTTATGACACATTAGGTTCATAGGGGGGGGGGGTGCCAATAGGGGAGGAGGCAGGGGGGTCCAAGGAGCAACTACTATATATATATACACACATGCCGGGCCACTCCAGAGAAAAGGCCCGGGCGAAGCATGACTTCGCAAATCTAACAACTGAACACACACACATAGATATACACACATACACGTGTGTGTGTGTGTGTATGCATATGTATTTGCATACATATATATTTGTATACATATGTATATATATATATGTATATATTTGTATATATATATATATATATGTATACATGTATACATACACACACACACACACACACACACACACACACACACACACACACACACACACACATATATATATATATATATATATATATATATATATATATACATATATATATATATATATATATATATATATATATATATATATATATATATATATATATATATATACGCACACAACACTAAACCTGAGAATTAGATGGACATAATCAAGTAACGGAAGAGCGAGAAGTTATGACTTGATATGAAAAGACTTCTTGTGACCGCACCCTGTTAGAAAAATTGTCACGACGTTGCACGTTGTAATGAATCTTGTGCAGAAATCTTGTACTGTGATACTGTGTCAACTAAACAGTGGAAAAGGGCATCAACTATAAGACTAGAAGCAGATTCTAAATTTAGTGCAAGATTAAAACAATATTACAAATATTAGCAAATACTCTTACATACTTTAGTTAAATTGTCAAAAAATATTTCTCAAATATGTTATTCCCAACAGCAATTACAAATCTCTTTCCAACAAATGTATTATTATTGAATGCAGAAATATGCCATTTTTATTAAACTGTTAATACACTGGCACAGCGCTATATGTTTTATTGTGGCGCTCAAAGGAGACTTGATTATAGCGGGTGTAAATTGAATTAGGTATATTAATGAGCTAACATTTTTAATGACAAAATTAATGATTGGGTTTATTTTACCGTGAGGACTGAGAACGTCGAAAAGCAATTCAAACTTTTAACAATGTATCTGATTGTCATCCAAATATTCGGATTTTTTTCTCTCCATGTCCAATTATTGTATTAATT
>NC_091552.1:42638820-42641320 GCF_042767895.1 Penaeus vannamei
AGAGAAGAAAAAGAGAAGAGAAAGAGAGAGAGAGAGAGAGAGAGAGAGAGAGAGAGAGAGAGAGAGAGAGAGAGAGAGAGAGAGAGAGAGAGACATAACCAAACTTGTACACACACACACAACCACATACTCACATACACACACATACACACATACACACACACACACACACACACACACACACACACACACACACACACACACACACACAGATATATATATATATATATATATATATATATATATATATATATATATATATATATATATATATATATATATATATATATAAACATCAAAAGAACAAAAGAAAAATTGAGAAACAAAAGAATGAAAACGGACAACTCGCAAGAGAAATGCCAACATCAGCATAACAATTCACCCAGCAGGCAAATGAACATTCTTTGCAAAAACCGAAAATGAACTGCCTCTCCCGGAACGCAATTTCTACCGTCATTGCAAAGCCGAACTTCAATTACCTGACGCAACGGCATAATAAGAAAGAAATGGTGATAAGACGAATTCGCTCCGAAATCCCGAGGTGATTATTCTGGATGTCAAGTGCAGAGTGAAGGCAAATAACGCCAAAGCCAGATATGACGGTGACTTTTGTTCTCATGACGAGGGGTAAGTAGCAAAAATTAAAAAAAGACATTTATATTTTTGTTCCGTTTTATCGATGATGATAAGGAAATTATCGCAGATGATGAAAAGGAAATAAGTAGAATATTATTGATGAGGTGAGGGTAGTTACAGTAATGATAGAAGAATGATAGTTTTTTTTCAATAAAAATAATATTTTTAACTCTTTGGCTCCCTGACACTTATTCGCTCATTGTTTACATACGCCGTGTTTATTTACTTTCTTTCCAGTAAGCCGCCCCAATGTCAAAGGCGGGTATGCCGATTAAATCCGTTAAACTGGCCATCTAAACCTTTTCAAGTAAGGAAAACCGATGGAATCAAAATGCGGATATTCCTATTAAATTAAGCCTGTAGAATATATTAAGTATATTGCATATCAATGGTGAAAATGCAGAAATAATCATGAGGAGGTTCGCTTAAGTCACAAAAAGTACTTTCGATGTCTTTAAACAGTGAATTCATTTCATTGGCTTCATCAAATCAAACATGCCTTGCACTTAGGCCTAGCAGTTGGCTTACTTCCTGGCTTACGTACCTTACTTGCCCAGCCCAGTACTTTCTCCCCCTCGAGCAATTCCAGTGAACTCATCCCCTTTGTCACAGCCAGAAGAATGGACACCCAATATATATATATATATATATATATATATATATATATATATATATATATATATAGAGAGAGAGAGAGAGAGAGAGAGAGAGAGAGAGAGAGAGAGAGATAGAGAGATAGAGAGATAGAGAGATAGATAGATAGATAGGTGGATAGATACATGTATATGTGTATGTGTGTTTGTTTTTATATGTTTATGTTATATGTATATTTTATTATCACTGTATAATAATATGTAAATGATAGATATGCATAAATCCAGTTTTAAATATGATGAAACCCAATATATGTGGCTGCAATGATGATATATTGTTGACAAATAATCTAACAAAGATAAACCCTTTTTAAATAACATAGTTACCATTTGTAATACGAATGATGTTTTTCGCTATAATAACCTTACCTTTAAAATGTGAATACCATTTGGTAAATAAAAGAAAAAAAATAAACTAAAAGAATATACGCACAAGTTGTCAAGACTTTTAAAGCTGTTGAGAAGACCCCGTTATCGGCTTTCAACAGAATTCCTCAGAGGAATATTTAATTTCTCTTTTATCATGTGCCATTTTACGTCTGCAGACTTTCCTCCAAACTTTTAGTCCATTGATTTGTTAGCACTTTGCGTTCCGGTTAGTTTTCTCTCTTTAATGCTAGTTCACCTATAGTTTGATAGTTTGTGTTGTTACAATCCTTTGCCTGTGCTTCGGTCCTCTGAATTCTGCCTATCTCACTCACTCACATTCATTTATTCGTTCATTCTCTCTCCCTCTCCCTCTCCCTCTTACACTCCCTCTCCCCCTCCCCCTCCCTATCTCTCCCTCTCTCTCCCTCCTCCTCCCTATCTCTCTCTCTCTCCATTTCACTATTTTTAGGTCTTCCGCTTTTCAAATAGGCACTTAAATCAGTATAAAATACTCATCTTTCTCTCACACATATTTCTGTTTCTAAATATACACTCAACTTTCTCTTTGCATCAACAGTAAAATCTATTTTTGCATACAGTTAAAATGTTCTTTTCATTTACGAAGTTAAATCTCTTTCTTCATATACATACCTAAACATTTTCCCAGTAAAGATATTAAAAACCTTCATTTTATTGATAAACTTCTTTTCGCACACACACATACCAATATCACTATTCATGTACATACTTAATTTTTTTTCTTTCATGCCAAAAAAAAAGAAAAAAAATCTTTGTATATGTACATATCGCATACTCGATTCTATATACATTTCAACATACAC
>NC_091552.1:42658820-42661320 GCF_042767895.1 Penaeus vannamei
CAATACCGTCATATTTTTCGTAAATTTACCCATAAAAGTTCGTAGTTTTCTTTCGATATCCGATTTGTCCCATATTTTTCATCATGCAATCTGCCTCCTCGGACACTATCGTCAGATTATAATGGAGCCTTGACATCCAAAGTCACAGAAAATATGGAAATTTAAAATCAAATATTCGACAAAAAATGATGTGTCTAGACAGACTTCACCAAACAGATTTGACAACAATGAGCAAATCACACGCGGTCTTGCAAGAGGAAACAATGCTATGTGTGCCTGAAATCTTGCACACATGCCTCTCCCAGACAACGAACCAGTCAACATAACATCTGCACAAGCTGTGAAGAAATACAATGTTTGTTGGGGATAACTTTACCTCGGTATGATCTCAGGCTCCAATCCATTTAAACCGTATGTAGTTCGAAATGTAGAGTTACCGCTTCTACTGTCCAACGAAACCATGTGTAACAAAGATGAATGCATGCAACAGTCCATTGCATTGATGTGCAGTATTATCAGTTCAGGGTCACGCCATACTTGCACCCTGGATGGAGAGATCAGAGGTGTATTGGAATAAATTTGCCTCACATCATGTTCCAAAGTCCATTTTTTCCCCTCAAAGTGACAACTTTGTGATTGTCACAAGATTACGTAGGACTTAGGAAAACAATTACATTGTCATTCACCGACGATACATTTCGTAAAACAAGTGAATCCAGCACGAGTAGTGATGGTCAGAAATCACTGTGCCACGTGTCACCACTTGTAAACTGCTACCTTGGTGGGAAAGTGGCCTATGGCTGCGAGCTATACGGTAACATTTGACGGTGAGCGACTGAATGAATGAATGTGTGTGTGTGTGTGTGTGTGTGTGTGTGTGTGTGTGTGTGTGTGTGTGTGTGTGTGTGTGTGTGTGTGTGTGTGTGTGTGTGTGTGTGTGTTCGTATGTGTGCGTGTTCGTGTGTGTGTGTGTGGGTGTGTGTGTGTGTGTGTGTGTGTGTGTGTGTGTGTGTGTGTGTGTGTGTGTGTGTGTGTGTGTGTGTGTGTGTGTGTGGCGCGCGGCTGGGAATACATTAATGTACCAATTATTTTTCTGTTCCATTGTCCATGGTCATTAATTCATGGAACACACAAAAGAAGTGATAACGAAAATGTAATATTAATGGGAATATATGAACGAATAATAAATTGCACCTGCAGGAAGAATTTCTTGAATAATATGAGTGTCAAAACACATCTTTCATCTTTTAATTTTGCCTGATAGAATGTAAGCCAAAAACAAAAATTCAAAATAATTTCTTTTACGATGACGCTGAGTAAAAAGATTTTAAATTATTTTTAAATATATCTCTGTCAGTGAAAAAAATTATTAAAATTTAATATCGTCATATTGTAAACAAGTAATAATAAATAAGCACTGTTAAAATGAATACCTCCTTTTTACAGTAATACATCTTGCACCAATATCTACGTTCTCCAAAATTCACTATCACCATAGATGCTTCTTAGAAATTACAAATGAATGATGTTCTATCACTAATGAAAAGATTCCTAAAATTCCCAGGATACATTTCGATCACAGAAGCAATGAAACGAAGCAAGTTTCTGCAACGCTGCCCCTCGCAAAGAGCAGTCGTTATTTAGCGTCATGTAATAAAGGAAGAATATAGCTTAATGAAAAGTAAACTTAAAAGAAAGAGTTCGTAGTCACACGCACCTACAATCGGGGGAAACAACTGCATTGCATCGTTAAAGGGGCCGTTAGATGTTACGAGGACCCGTTCCGCCATGATTGAGTGACATTGTCTTCAATAAAGTCTTTTGTGTTCGGCCTTGAGGTATTATTTCATTTCATTTCACTCTATTTTGTCTTTCTTTATTTCCTCATTTTTGGTTGTGGTCACCATTGCCATTAATATGTTACAATTTTTTAAATTATATTTTTCTGATTATTGTTGACTTCATTTTTTTTTTTGTACGAATTTGAATATATTAATTTGTTAATTCTCCCTTTAATATTCAAATGAATATTGTCTGGTGGCGCAAAATGAGTTTTCGGAATGCAATTATCTGTAATTTCTCTGGCTGGTATACGCATGAGAAAATAATATATTTTTTAGGGAATGGGTGTAAAAAAAATATTGAAATAATCATATTAGTTCAAGGGTTTCAATTCTACATGCTTTTGATTTTATGTACCGTGACTTGATCGGGCATGAATATGCAAAAGCAACGAATCAACTGCAAATTACTGTTATTTAATATGATGATTTGAAAAATATATATAATGAGGATGGTGATAATGATAAAGAAGATGATAATTGTAATGATAAATGGGGGAAAGGAAAATTTTAAATGTAAAGAATGGTGGTAAAACTATTAATACAGATTACGAATAGTACTCGTAAAAGCAGTCGTGAAAATAAGATTAATAATAAAAATGATAAGTATAAAGATCATAATAATTTCGAATTATTGTTATTTTTATCGTTATTATGAT
>NC_091552.1:42663820-42668820 GCF_042767895.1 Penaeus vannamei
TTTATATCTTGCTCACGTCTTTATGGCACAGGCAGGTAATTATTTTTGATTTGAAAAATCAGCTTTAGTCATGAAGACCAGTCAGGAAATATCATCATCATTAGGGATTTATTGTTTATTTCGAATCGCGAGAGAGGCATTCATTTACAAATCAGATGCCATTTACACGATCTTTACAAAATGCACTCCATTTGATCCCAACGGGGGTTTCAGAAATGTCCAACACTTTAATTTGCTCGTTTAATTATAGATATTCAACGCTAGTTCCATGTTTATCAATCCATTTCTGATTTTGCTTTTGATATGTCAGTCTCTCTCTCTGCATTTCGGGGTTTAAATTAATCGTGCTGTTTTGACCGCTAAAAGGTACATTCAACTGTATCATTTGCCTATATTTATTCCGGTTCTAACTACTAGATTAAGACGTCTATATATTAATTTCAATTTTCATTAACGCTTTAGTCGCAAATTATATTCTGTCGTCACCACTTGTCAGCTCTGTGAACTTTCAGATCTCTAATATCAACATATGGGTGGATGAGAAACATATTCGCACTATCTACTTGCACATACCTTTGTCTTTTGAAGATAAGGTTGCTTCGAAGCTAGAGGATTAAAGTTGCCCTTCATGAAATCCCCTAAAAGAAGACGTATTTTATCCCAGAATGCTTAACTTTGGCCTTGCTTTTTATAGAACGCAAATCATGGAATATCTTCCTCTGCGTATTGGTTTGGCTCAGTTTCGCCACTCTGTTTATTCAGTGACCAATCAGTATGGTAAAATTACAACTACTTAACATCTTATTAGTAAAAAGTATTTAGGGAGAAGCAAAAATACTCTTCCTACAGAAAGTCTCTAGCGCAAACAAAGACTGACGATAATAAAAATTTAATTAAGTGATGATGATAGTTATTGTCATTGTAATTACTAGTGAACCATTTTTATGATCATGATGCTGAGGGTAATGATATTGATAAGGGTAATGGGAATGATAATGATAGTACTGACCAAAGAGTCAACAGTAATGATAAAATGAATTTAGTAATAATGATATAAAAATACAAGGAAAAATAATTCTCATAGCAACGGAAATATATTCGTAATGATAATGGATTAAAATCGTTAGCAGAGAAGTTTTTGTAAAAGTATTGGTAGAATTATGATAATCCTACGTGGGTTGACATAATTAACATTTCTTACTTTAGACAACCCTAGCTCTTCATAATAAAAAAGTGAATTTTCAACACCAAAATTCTCTTTATATATATATATATATATATATATATATATATATATATATATATATATATATATATATATATATATTTATATATATATATATTTATATATATAATATATATATATATATATATATATATATATATATATATATATATATATATATATATATATTATATATATATATATATTATATATATAAATATATATATATATAAATATATATATATATATATATATATCTATATATATATTATATATATAAATAAATAAATAAATATATATATATATGTATATATATATATATATATATATATATATATATATATATATATATATATATAAAACCAAGGACTCATTTTATTACAAAATAAACCAAGGCACCCTCACATATGTTCCCCAAAACTTATTGACTCCTACACCTGTTCTCTACAATACACGCATGGAGTACGCAGACTATGCGGGCAAACAAAAGCAAATCACAAGAAATTTAATACAAGCAAAGTTTCTTTATGTTCCATTTCACAATCTCAAGACTCTTGGAGAGCTGTGGATGACGCCATACCTAGGCTCGTGTTTTGTTCTGGGTCGTTTGTCAGTTTCTTCAGGCAGCTGTAACATCTACACACGCACGGATTAAAATCATGATATATATCCAGATTTTAATTCTTATATTACATTTCTGGAATTATATTATGAAAAAATAAGGATTCAAAACGAATCTAACATATTATCATAACTTTCAGAGTAGCTATCAGAATGTAAAAAAAAAAAAAAAAACTTTTGCACTAGTTGTTCTGGTGATCATACAGTTCTGTATTCTAATTCATTCGGTAAAATAATGACTAATTTTAGCATAGAATTTATTGTTTTTAAAGTGGGATGATTAATATTTATTAATGTAAATAGACAAAACACTGTTAGTCTCCGAAATGAATTTACAGATAAAACGACGTAAATAGAAGCTAAATACCGCTAAATGTATTTGGAGTTGAGCAGCTGACACAATTGCTAACTAGCGTATGTACTGCGAAGCAAAGGGTTGATGATTAGGAATCACTCTCTACAACCACGTATTATTTTTATTAGTAGTGATATTGTTATTGTTGCTGCTATTATTAATAATAGCATGATAATGTTATTTTATCTATTATGATAATAATAGAAATGATAATTATTATTGATATTATTATTATCATTATTATTTTGGAAATTACTATTATCATTATTACATTGTCATAATTGTTATTATCATTGTCAACTTTATTTTTACATTATATACGATAAAAAGGCATCTTAATAGGCAATTTGAACAGTATTTTTTCTTCTTTTTTGCTTATGTTCTGTTTTATTTCTTACTAAAGACAATCTTTTTTTTCTTTCTTTCTTTTTTTCTTTACTCGTCACATGACAGGACGAAGAAAGTCCAGATAATGTTACACACTACATCACTGATTGAAATCAACTTTAATTTGAACTTTGCTCTTTCTAAGAGGATTTATGGAATTTAGAGTTACATGCCATTGAATTTATGAGTGTATGTAAGTATATCGCTATGTGTATATATATGTATATATATATCTATATATATTATACACACACACACACACACACACACACACACACACACACACACACACACACACACACACACACACACACACACACACACACATATATATATATATATATATGTATGTATATATATATATATATATATATATCATATATATCTGTATATATATATATATATATATATATATATATATATATATATCTATATATGTATATATATATATATTATATATACATATATATATATATATATATATATATATATATATATATTATATATATATATATATATGTATGTATATATATATATATATATATATATATTATATATATATATATATATATATATATATATATTATATATATACATACATATATATATATATATATATATATATATATATATATATATATATATATATGTATATATATACATATATATATATATATATATATATATATATATATATATATATATATATATATATATATATATATATATATATATGTCTGTATGTGTGTGTGTGTATGTGTGTGTATCTACGTATATATGTGCTTGCCTGTCTGTCTATCTATCTGTATAAATGCAACTGCATATATACAATAACTAACAGCATAATCAAAAGAGTGAAGACATCTGATTAAATCGCTTTTGACAAGCCATAATTGGTGTTGTCATGACTCTAATAATTGTTGACATAATTGTCATAGCCTCTTTTATCTCTTAAGGTTCGGTGTATGTTGGTTTGCCTTTATGTTTCTCTCGGAATGCCATTTGAATTAGCAGCCTCATGGTGATGCTGATTGCTCTTCAACAATCACACGAATCACTGGAAGAACGTTTTAATTGCAGTAATGATGAGCTCCCTCGTCTTTATTTGTTGTTTTCATTTTCTTTTCTTTTCTTTTCTGATGACGATGATGATGATTATGATAATGATAATGGTAATGATGATAATGATAATGATAAAGATAATGATAATGATAATGATGATGATGATAATAATGATAATAGTAATGAGAAGAAAAATAATGAAGAACATCAATAGTAATAATAATAATAATAATAATAATAGTAATGATAATAATAATAATAATAATAATAAAAATAATAATAATGATAATTATGAAACGTATTCATGCCGACAAATGTAGAAAAGGTATGAATGAGACTGGATATCTTCACAATACAAGAGATGTATTTGACCGGTTTCGATTACATATTCATCAGAAATACTTGTGTTTCTGATGAAGAAACCGGTCAAATACATCTCTTGTATTGTGAAGATATCCAGTCTCATTCATACCTTTTCTACAGATAATAATTATGTTATTATCAATAACAAAATTAGCAACAAAAATAATGATAACGATAATGGTAATGGTAACGATAATGATAACGACAATGACATGATAATTGTAATGATAATAATATAATGACAGCAACAGCAATAATAATGATGATGATATTGCTCATACTAACGCCGCTACTACTACTAATAATAATTTAATGATAATAATGACAATAATGACAATGGTGATAATAATAATAATGATAATAATAATAATGGTAATAATAACAATAATGATAATAATGGTAATGCTAATGATAGTGATAGTGATAGTGCTAATAATCATCATCATCATCATCAAAGATAATGAAAATAATGAAAATGAGGATGATGATTTTAATAATGAAAATGGTATCAGATAATGGCAATGGTAATAATATTATACTAATAACAACAAAAACAACAAAAGTAATAATGGTAATAGTAATATCATTATTATTATTATTATTGGTTTTATTACTCAAATGAAATTCAGAGTAATAATGATGATAATTATAATTATATTAATAACAGTAGCAATAAAAATGAAAGTAATGATACTACTACTACTACTACTACTACTACTACTACTACTACTACTACTACTACTACTAATAATAATAATAATAATAATAATAATAATAATAACAATAATGATAACAATAACGAAAGATAATAATGATAATAATAATAATAATGATAATAATAATAATGCTGTAAAGTGGTAATAACAGTGATTATGATGATGAATATCATATGAGCACCTAAGTTAGGTTGAGTCACGCATGTGGTAACTAACTAACACTACTTAAACCATAGCCTCCTTTGTAGAGGTAATAATAACGATAATAATA
>NC_091552.1:42683820-42686320 GCF_042767895.1 Penaeus vannamei
ACCTGCAAAATGAAGTTTCTCTAGAAAATTGTTTCATCAAATGTGATACGCTTTAATGATCACGAAATGTATAATATGATCTTCCTTAACTCTTTGACCCCAACTTATGGATTTCTTTGATTATTTATTATTATTTTTTTATATCTATTGTTTGGCCTTGCCCTGTTGACATTAATTCCTATCTGTGATCATAATCTCCAAATGTGTTGGTAAAAACTACAAGTCCTAGACTACCTTGTTATATGATACAGTATAACAGAGCCAAGGGTACAAACTTAATTAGGATTGCCAGTTTTATCTAGTTCTTTGATAAAGTCCACTGTAAGAGAGACAGCTAGAAAACACAGATTAATAGAAATACCACTGACGATAAAATGTTTTGTGTTACTGACGCCGCTGTTGGATGATTTTGTAGAGGTAGTGTCGTAATTGTAGTGCTGTATATATATTTTTTTCTAATGATTATTTGAATCATTAGCCACAAACATTGACGTGACTGGCTGTTATACCTTTTATCTCTATTACTCACAGCCGATATAACAGTATAACAATAAATATGATTTCAATGATTGAACTTAAATATATAGTATAAAGATATGCTACGATATTCCGAAGGTACTTCTACATTTTGGTAAACTTGGCAGGTGCAGCATTCATAAAAGTAAAAGGCGAAATACATTTCTTTAAAAAAATATATATATCTGGTTGAAAAGGATGATAGGGGACGGCTCCAAGGGCACACACTTAATTAGAATTGCCAGTTTTATCTAGTTCTTTGATTCAGAAGTCCACTGCATGAGGGACAGCTAGAAAGCACAGATTAATAGATATACGTAGACAGTATGGTGAGTCAAATCTTAAAGGTGGAAATATTCACATAGATTAGACGATCATAGCAATCATCATTTTTATTATTATAAAAGAAGCTTAGACACTATGTAATACTAGTGAGTGTAATAAAAGTATTACCTTAAAACATGCATCAAACATATGATTAAGTACCAAGCCTGCAGGCATATCTGTTTTTACTAAAATATGATCATAGGTGGATATCATGTCTTAAACATAGATTATTATTTTTATCATTGTTATTATTATTTAAAGAATTAAAAGTAATATGTTACAAACAGCAGTGGGATAAATAAAAGTAAGTGAAAATTATTTAGAGCAATCCTTCTCTTTCCTGTAGTTCTAGAACTGGGGACCGTAAATCAATGTGTCAAAGTTGGAAAACTTGTTAGCGTGTCTTCTTTTTTATCAGGAAACTACGTACGTCCCAGCTAAACCCTGGGTCGCACTCGGGGTTTGTTGCCGGACGTTTCGAGCTCATGACGTCATCATCTTTAGAGGCGGAGCCCATCATCTGGTTGAAAACAGGCTCGACTCCCTTGCTGCTGCGAATGCGTGGCAGCGTTTCGTCCCCAGGGCCCTTCACTGAGCGTTTGGTCTAGCAATACAGATACCAGTTAGAATAATTCATTTTTTATTTAAAACAGGAAATACATCACTAGCGCTGGTTGTACTCTTACAACTTTCATATCTCTTTGCATCAGGAAAATACAGTTTACAAGCTCAAACAAGATTGAAATTCCATGTAAATCTGCACCATTTCCAGTTGTAAACTCTGCGTCCAGAAGAAGTCTTTATAAATCAAGTATTTATCATACGCAAACACTGGTACCGCATGAATAGGAAGGTGTGATGAAAGCATATTTCTTTTTATCAAGAATTGAGATGCCTCGCATGTTGTTACTTGATATACTTTGGTTATTGCATTATTGTTGCTATATGTAAATTGTAACAGGGAACTAATGAATGAATCAAGGAGAGAAAAAGGCAGGGGGAAATGAAAGTATGCAGACAATGAATATGTAGAAAAAATGACTGAATAGAGAGACAGAGTGACTGAATGAATGAGAGAGAGAGTTTGTGAGAGTATGTGAGAGAAAGAGAGAGTGTGTATGTGTGAAACGGAGAAAGAGAGTGAGTGAGCGAGAAAGAGAGTGACTGAGTTAGAGAGAGAGGAAGGGAGGGAGACAGAGAGGGGGGGAGGGGGGAGAGAGGAAGAGGGAGAAGGAAAAGGAGGGAGAGAGAGAGAAGCCGTTCGATAATATACATAGACTGAGGTGTAGGACAGTTTCACCGCATCTTTTGCACCTGGCAGCGGCATACCCGCTCGCCAATCAGTAATCTCTGACGTCACTCTCCCAAAGTCCTGACGTTCCATGTTACGGAAAAAGTAGATGACACTGTAAATACACACAGACACACGCAAACGACTTTGCCATCCTCGCTGGCATCTGTATAAAGGGAAGTACATCAGTCAAGGCCGGGGGGGGGGGGAGTAGAATGTCCTAGAAAGTTTAAAGGGAGCATTGTGTAAAAAAAAGAAAGAAAAAAAAAAAGGAGCAATGGTTGAATAACATTCATCAAATAAACTTTCTAAATAGTGATAAAATCATCTTCCTATACCTCTAACACTTCCTAGGTAGAAATTAAA
>NC_091552.1:42706320-42711320 GCF_042767895.1 Penaeus vannamei
TCATGGAAGCTGCTTACATCACTTACATATAAATATAATATATATATGTATATATATATATATATATATATATATATATATATATACATATATATATATATATATATATATATATATATATA
Organism: Penaeus vannamei; assembly: GCF_042767895.1. Lineage (NCBI taxonomy): Eukaryota > Metazoa > Arthropoda > Malacostraca > Decapoda > Penaeidae > Penaeus > Penaeus vannamei. Next base: position 42,706,443 of record NC_091552.1, read on the forward strand.
TATATATATATATTACATATACATACATACATACACACACACACACACACACACACACACACACACACACACACACACATACAAACACACACATATATATTATATATATGTATATTTATGTATATATATATATATATATATGTATATATATATATATATATATATATATATATATATATATATATATATATATATATATATATATATATTATATATACATATATAACATATAAATATATAAATATATATATATAATATATATATATATATATATATATATATATATATATATATATATATATATATATATATATATATATATATATATATATATATATGCACACCCACACACACATATGAAATGGAAAAGAGACATAATAAGAAATGAAAATAAATTGTAACCCTTCGAACACTTCACGCGTTATCCTTGACAAGATCATGTAATGGCAGAGAGAGATACGAGCAAAATCAGGTTTCAAGAGGAGGGTTCAGGTCGACGAGTCTGTCTGGGGAAGACTTTGCTGACGAAGCAGGTTTGGAAACGCGCAAAGGCTCGCAGTGACGCCGGTCTTCAATAGGTCTGAGTCGCAGCTATGATCATTTTCGCTCGAACCCAATTTTCTTTCTCGTTATTTGGATTCCAACATGGCTAACACAACACAACCAAACAAAATCTACCCTTATTAAGAAAAAAAATTAAAATGAATACCAATACACAACAACCAAAATCTATCCTTTTTAAGGCAAAAAACTACAACAAATAAATACAAATGAATGCCAATAACTTAATTTCAAGTCAGCATCGGCGCTGTCGGGCGTACGAAAATCCATCGGATCAAAGTATCGAACCGCTTGAACAAAACCAGCTGTCTCACTCAAGTAGCGTTTCGTGACTTTTTTTTTCACATGTATATAAAATAAAATTATTTTATCGTAACTGAGATTTGAATGGCTTACGGCTGATGCCACACCACATGCTAGCATTATTTGTACTTGCATAATTACTTGATTGACATTTCTACCATACTGTATTATTATTGTTAAGGCTGTTATTCATATAGTGTTTATGTTTAACATCATATGGGTAATGATAATGATGAGGTAATGTATAATATTAAGAATGACGACAATGGTGATCATAATAAAAGTAGCACATTCACATTGCGTTTATTTCTTAATTAAGTCGACTATTCTTGCTATATTGTGTTAGAAGATATCGACCGTAATCTCTTGATACCTGACGAGTCTGAAGATGCAAAAAGGTTCTAGAAAAACATATATCATACATATACTTATTATTTTGATTACTATACTTATGATAATAACAATAATAATGATAATAATAATAAAAATGATAGGAGCATAAGTAGTAGTAGTATTACTATAATTTTATTTTCATTGTTATTATCACTATTAATACTGTCATTATCATGACCATATCTCATGATCATCATGCAAGACAAAACGAAACGGCAATATTTTATTATTTCTGGAGCTTTATTCGAAGGATTCCTTGCTGCCTATCAAAATGTATACATATTTGCATGTTTGCTCTGATTGTGACTGTACTTCGACAGTGTTTAATCCTCTATCTGCATTTTGATACACCAAAATCCCATGTAGTGTATCTATTAATCATTTAAATTCATGTTGCTTATCAAAACTCTTTTCGAGTTTAAAGGTATATGTAAATCACGAAAAGAAATTCAAGCCATTATTTATCCCCCATTTATCATTGTTGCCTTTGATGCCATTTGTGTAACTTTTATTAACTCCTTTCTGCCTCAAAATATACGTTATATCTTTCTGAATAAACTTGCACCATTTTCACTTCTTTATAAACTATTTCATTATAAAATACTCTTTAAGTAGCTAAATGAAGAGCCGAATGGACAGATTGGCACTCTTGTGTGGGTGGAACTTGTACTTGAATTTCTTGAAATTCGCCAGCAAAAATATTTTAAAATTGGCAAGAAATTCTAGGTGACGCTGCAAAGCGTATTACATCACTTCAGTAAATCTTTATTGAGAGGCTTCTACAGCAAATACTGATATTCTACAGCTGCATTTTTCATTCTTTGCACAACTTTTGATTTCCGGTTTCGTTTGAAGTAGCTTGGAATTGCTCTTGGATCTCTTAGCAGCTGGCAGGTATGATTTTGTAGATGGTGCATAGCAATCCTTTCAACAAGTTTTTTATCACTATTGCCGATAGGTGGAATAAGCCAGTTAATCTTTGATCTTACTTCAATGATTCGATTTAACTGGTCTCATCACTGCTTTTGTGTTGCCATCACAATATAGCAGCTTTCTACAACAGGCACATAGCCATCTGAAGCTACGGCAACGTCTACAGCAATCGTATATTCAGGAACAATTTCTCTCTCTCTCTCTCTCATTACAGGGGATAGAGGAGTCAAAGATGTATAATGCTGCTTCAGGGGCTTCTTTACAACGGGTAAACTGTTGATTCCTATTCTCTCAAATTTTGTCATCCACTCAATCGTTGCTTTTCTACTTATACACTTACACATTTACTAGGCACTGCTTGAATTTATATACCCGCTAGATGAAAACTCCAGAAATTTCCCGAGTTACCTATTTTATCATCCCGAACATCAATTGCGACTAGATTAATCAAATGGGCGGCATCCCATACTCTTGCATGACAAAATTGAAGATCATGGGGAAAATTCTCTACAGTCAATTAAGTGATTTTCACTTGGTACTCTCTATCAGCTGTTGTCCCACAATATCTTGAGGGGTCGCCCTTCGGAAGTTATAGCTTCAGTTCTATCAAATGGTGCCACTGCTAGTTGCTGTAAAATTTTATGTTAACGGGAAAACTGCAGTGTCTTTAAAAATACTACAGCAACAAGCAGTGGCAGCATTTGTTTTCTATGACTCTTCCATCCAAATTCAATGCCACAATCAATCAACAGAGTAAGCATTGTTTCAAAATGGGTTGCAACAGCTTCCATCTTTACAGTAGTCATCATACATTCCATGAGGCTTTTTGGTAACTGAAAGGGCAGTTTTCTTACGGCTCTCTTCCTATTCAAGTTCCTTCGAAGCAATGAAATGTCTGCCATGATCTGTTTAAATACCAAGTAAGTGAGAAAGCAAAGTTGATTTACTATGACGCCACTCAGAGTTACGGATAATAATTAAATCCTCTGGCCATTCCAAATGCCACTGGAAGGATTGCCATGGTCAGGGGTTTCTGTTTTTTACATCTCGATAAGGGTATATATTTATAAGCTTCATTTCCATTTTTTGATAATGATTCAAAACACTTTATATCTTATTTTTTCGCAGTCAATTCTCTTTAGCATCATCATTTTGATCAACGCTTATTATAATTAATGGTACATACTTTGCCTGTTGATTTTTGGATATCAAGCGGAGAAAAACTTTTTTGCAACATTTTCTCAATACTAAATTATTAAGTAACAACGCTTTCTTTAAGAAATCACCTAAATCTACTGACACTATTGTGAAGAAGGAGCGAAAGATGAATAAACACGTTTATTCATAACCATAAGACTATTATGCTATATACAACTACGATCTTTCTTACAACTGAACAACCAGCTGAACTGATGTGTCTTTTGGTACCATGCAAAGCATTATGTGAAAAAAGAGGAAAAAAATATATCCTGAATACATGATACAGAATTTGCCGACATGAATTGATTTGACTAGTTCTGTTCTGATAATATATACAGGATGTAATCTTCATGTCACTTACCTGCTTTTGTTAACTTACGTTCTTGTTTATTTAGAAAGGAAGACAAATCTTTCGAAATCTTTCTAAAAATAATGAGCAATTCGAGATTTTGCAGTTTTATTATGGATGTTCAGTAATCTTTAGCTGGTATAAAGTTATTCCATCCCCGTAATATTATTAGTAATTCACGTACCTTTCACTTTTTGTCCGAAGCTCTCTTCGCCAATATCAATTCCACAAAATATGTGAACATGGTTATGACATTGCTGGCATATGTGTACTCTCCCGACGTCCTGCATACAGACGTGGCACTGTTGATTTTTCATCTTGAAAATCATCTGATGTTTCAATGAAGTTCTCTTATGTTTTAATTAAATTCCCAAGGCTCAATGATAAATCAAAATGCAAAGGAATTGTAGTAAGTATATTGCTGAATGTTCGTTCAAGGAATATTTTACACACTCTGGGGGCTCTTTAACTTTTTGCACTGACATTTTTTGTTGAATGTGAAAAGCACATAACACACTAAGCAAACAAAATTGACACAGACTTACCTTTTGGCAATGGCTTCTGTTTGTTATCTTTGGTCGATTGTACACTCGTATCTTCGGAACTATTGCCTTATGAGACCCAAGTGCGACAATCCAAACAATAAATAAATTCTTTGAACTTAAATCTTATACGATCAGATTCTTGACTCAGAAACAGAATCGCTGTCACAAGTTTAAATTCACATTTGATTCTGTTTGCTAAAAAAAATTTGCTGAAACCATGTGATACTGAAAGTCAAAACAATGGCTTTATACGACAAAAGGTAATTAGAAATTAAACACTGGTAACATTTTTTATTAATAACATAGCGTCTGCGGCTCAGATTGTTTGACAAGAATTCAATATAGAAGTTCCTGACACTATGAATAGACTCGGAAACAATGCGTGGGGCGAGACAAGGAGTCTATAAGGTGGTTACGTATGGAGTGGAGGGAAATTAACTAGTTGGCATCTGGCTTCGGGTGCTTGCCTTACCCACGCCCCACTTTGACAAGGCTACTGTTTGCACTTGGGACTCTCGCATAGTATCAAAGTACCTTAGTATAAGTAGTCAGGTTTCATGCAAGTAATGTAATAGACTTAAGGTCTACAGTAAA
>NC_091552.1:42753820-42756320 GCF_042767895.1 Penaeus vannamei
GAACGTATCTTTTGGTTTCTCTTTACTTTTAGATCATTTTTATCTCTCTTTTACCTCGAGATTAAGTTCCTGATTTTATTATTTTTATCGAACCGTAGATGGTTTTACGTATTTTCTTATGATAATTTTCTTACTTCCTTTAATATTTTATTGGTTTCATTTATGGTTTTATCTTGTGTTTATTTTCTTTTATTATGATATTTCTTGTTTATTATTTTGCTGTCCGCGTAAGCCAATATAACTCCACTGATTTTGAAAAATATACGATGTGGATATTCTGACTGTGTTGTGACTTGACCCTTTGGATTTACCTTTACCTGGATTTTACACCGTGGATGCTGGAAACAAGGCTGTGCTGTCCCTTTTACTTGTCTAGGTGTATTTATGTTGCATGTGCAATTTTATTGTTTTACTTTACTTTTCACTTTGATTCATGTGTGCTTTTACTTTTTCTTTGTAATTTTCTTAAGTTTTACTTACTTTTACCTCGTCTTTTTACCCGTTTCTTTTATTCATGCTCTACGTTTTACTCAGCTTTTACTTGGACTTTAACTTCAGCTTTTAATTTTTTCGATTCTACTTTTACGATCTTTTCATTAACTTTTCTTCATGTTTCCTTTTACTCCTACGTCTTTATAGTGTATTATTTAACGTATTTTAATTTAGATGTCAGTTCTTTTAACTGTTTTTATACCCTTCTGGCAAATCATTTTAATAATCCTTAAATCCCTTCTAGCAAGTTTTATTTTTCTTGAGCCCTTATGGCATACTTTAAAGTAATTCGTAAGCCCTTCTGGCATATCTTTTTAGTCCTTCTTAAGCCTTTCTGGTACTTAGTTTTGCTTTGGTGCCTTCTTCACACTGTTATTTTTGTTCATTTTGGGGTTTTTGTACTCTTATGTATCATCTTCGTATTGGTCATGTTCCTGGTAGACCTACACCTCCGGGGACAGTTTTGCTTGCGAGGTCGTGCTGGTTCCGAACCTTCAGCTTGGTCCCATCACCCTCTTTAAGAGGAACAAACGGGCCCCCGCATTTTCCTTGGCCCCGAAGCCTGAAGACTCTCGCCTCACGGGTGGCCTCACTTGGGCTCCTCTTTCACACAATCCTACACTCCGAGTCATGGGTTAAGTATTTATGTAAGCATACACACACACACACACACACACACACACACACACACACACACACACACACACACACACACACACACACACACACACACACACACACACATACACACACACACACACAAAGGGGCGCGCTTCATGGAACAATCGATAAATTTCTGACTGTTCATGAGCGTGATATGCGAATATATAGAGTATAGTATATTATTTCGATTTCGCCGAAGAGTGCACACGGTTTAAGGAAAAAAATATCCCAGTTTTGTAAACGATTAAAAAATCTGCTCGAGTTTTCACAACCAGAAATCCTATATACTCTAAGAACAAAGATATAAGTATCATATTTTTTAATGTACAAAGGGAAGGTCAAAAAGGAAATCGAAACAAAGGTTTGAAGCATTTTTGATTACAAAATTACCTCATTTCAACTTTGGTAGTGATAAGTGGGCTTTGGGTGACATTATATTGTCACAGCCAAGTAAAGCCTTACCAATCTTTGACATTTGGGTATCAATATCGGTTATTTGCTGATGATTTTCATTTATTTGATTATTTTAGCACCATTTAAAACACTTACAATGGAAAATTAAATGATAGCAAATATATCAGTGGAGCTGATATTATCCATACATGAATACAACATCAAAACGAAATATGCATTGAACATGATAGTAATGGATAAATTAGTGATGAAATCCTGAAAAAATATATTTTCTAAATGGTTGTCAGGGTCATCCTAAATAATCATTTGAAAAACACTACACTCAAAGCCCGGTTAGCCCGATACGTACTATGAATAATTTAGACATAAAAAAGTAACAGGCATCAGGGATACAATGGAAATTTCTCTTACGCTAGAATATTTCAAAAAGAAATAAATGTGCAACATAGTATTAAATGAATAAAATGCGTTTTTCAAACAATGCAATAGGTCAAACTCAATTGAGCTAGATTAATAACATATTCAACATTATATAGAGTTATTTTTTTAACTGGTATCAAACTCAAAAAGTCAAATTTCTTGAAAGCATATAGATTTAATCTAAAATGGAATAAGGTGTTACAATTCATGAGGCAGGAAAAACTGCCAGCGTAAAAGTATTGAGATACTTTACGGAATCAAATATCAGCAATTTAATTTTCAGATAATAAATTCAACCTTTTATTATATCAATCAAAGAGTTCCAGTGGACTTAATATCAAAAGTAAGAATAAATAAAGGAAACTTAGGAATAAACAAATGACAAGAAAACACTATAAAGCAAAACCGTTTAAAATACAAAAGAAACCCAGTACATACAGTAACTTGGCAGAAAAGGCATTTGATATCGTAATAAATTCAACATCAAACATATCCATAAAACAAAATATTG
>NC_091552.1:42841320-42843820 GCF_042767895.1 Penaeus vannamei
ATATACGTAAAATCGTGTTTTGGAACTCCTCAGCTAGCCTATATGTATATGTATATACATGCACAAATATATATATACATATATATATATAGATAGATAGATATTGATATCTAATTTTGTACTTGTGTGTGCGTGAAAAAGAAGAAGAAGAAGAAGAAGAAGAAGAAGAAAGAAAAAGAAAAAAAAAGAAAAAGAAAAAGAAACAAAAGAAGAAAAAAATATATATATACATGTATTAATATATACATATGTTTATGGATATATGTGTGTGTGTGTGTGTGTAAATGAATAAATAAATATGTATAAATATATATATATATATATATATATATATATATATATATATATATATATATATATATATATGTATGAATATTTATGTAATTATATGTACACATTTATATAAAAAGTTTATATATATATATATATATATATATATATATATATATATATATATATATATATATATATATATCCATATATATATCCATATATATGTATATATGAAATTATATATATATATATATATATATATATATATATATATATATATATATATATATATATATATATATATATATATATATATATATATATCCATATATATGTATATATGAAATTATATATGTATATATATATGTATATATATATATATATATATATATATATATATATATATATATATATATGTATGAATGTATATATATGTGTGTGTGTATGACACACATTACTCCAGACACAAATAGATGAAGCAGATGTGCTTCACCCACAGATCTAGATCCTCGTTCGGCCATTCCCAAGGCAGTGTGTTTAATCCTCCCCGTGATATTCACAGGAGCCAACACGGATGCGTGAAAAGCAAGAGCCATAGAAAGAGTTCTGATGGCGCGGTGCACTCTCCTACGCCTGTGTAAGTAAAGATATTATCTTCTTTTATTATTCTCTGGGTATTGTTAGGCTTTAGAGCTCCTGAGGTTTCATTTTCGAAATGGGATATTTCCTTTCTCGTCTCCCTCCTTCCCTTAGCTTTCTGTCTATGTGTATATACCTACATATATCCGTAGGGACATTTTTTTCAGAGTATCTCATTGAAGTATATATTTTTACGAATGTGCGATCGTATGTATGTGTTGACATGTATTAATTAATATGTGTGAATGTGTGTGTATGTGTGCGTGCGTGCGTGTGTGCGTGTGCGTGTGCGTGTGCGTGTGCGTGTGCGTGTGTGTGTGTGTGTGTGTGTGTGTGTGTGTGTGTGTGTGTGTGTGTGTGTGTGTGTCCAAATATTTGATTTGACATTTAGACTGAATTTTATTTTCATGCGCATCTAGATTTTTCGTTGGCCCATGGAGTGATGTTGCCAAATCGTTAATATGATACGACTTATGTTTTGAAAAAAGTATATAGCTCCTTTCTTCAAAATCTTATAGAACAATAATTTACTTAACGGATTTTTTTTTCTGTGAAATAGTGAAGATAACTCAGACCTTGACATTTTCCCGATTAGATTGCCTTCAGGGACAGCTTGTGCTCGAGAGTCTCCTTCGGGGAAATTAAAATTTGAAATTATATAATACCAATAGAAAAGCCAAACAGAAGCATTCAGATCACACACACCCACCCACACACACACACACACACACACACACACACACACACACACAAACAAACAAACATACACCCACACACACACACACACACACACACACACACAAACACACACACATACACACCCACACACACGTGCACACAAATGCACGCACACACAAACGCACACACACCACACATAGAATATACATTAGCTTTCATAATAATTTTCATGTTAGCTTTTCACTTCCTATTTTGTGAGCCGTAAAAAAAAGATCTTTCGAAATTGCAACTGTGTCAAGATCTTCCTCAATCTAACGTGAGCGTCAGCTTTGGATCTCAATATATTGGACCTGGAAAGGAATGGGAGCGCAAATTGCATATAGTAGAAACTTATTCTTCTTTTTCGCAGACTTATCTTTTCTAAGGAATTGAGAAGCTCTTTAACCAGGAAATGAAGCTCTCTGGCAAGGCTCATTGGCTTTATTTACGAGAGGAGGGTGTGCCGGGGCTTCGCTGGTGCTATATATTTTCAGCCTCCGGTACTTTCTGCCTTTTTTATTTGTCGTGCGGAATAAATGCCAGAAAGTGTTCAGAACGCTGAGCTAGCGATGTTGGAACCGAATATCAAGAATGACGCAACTCTATAGCAAACCCAGTTCAAGCTGGAAATCAGAAGAAATGTAAGATATTGTGGTAGTCTGTTGATATATTTTTGTATGAAGGATTAGAGTAGAAATTGAATAATTATATATTTGCAAATGCATTAGTTTTACGAGTCTTATAATAATTTAATCTCCAGATAAAAGCATGGTCTTGTGCAACATTTTCATTGGATACCATATAAGTATATTAAATCAATAATATAGAATTATCTAAATTAACATTAAAATGACTGTGTTTATGCGTCTAT
>NC_091552.1:42851320-42866320 GCF_042767895.1 Penaeus vannamei
GGCTGATCGAGTTGCCTAAACCACGACTTCCTATGTCGTCCCATGCAGAATTGTCTCGTGAAGAGACAATCTGATGGGCAGGATCATCCACATTGTGAATCAGTGGAATTTGTCTGCCACAGATGAGAGATTGCCATAGAACGCCTCTTTCTCATCGAGTTTCCGTACATCAGTAGGAGTGTACACAGCAATAAGAGTCACAAAGCCAAAAATATGCTTCAGTCTTGATGCCATAAGACGCTATTCAACCTGAGAAATTTCTACTACTGAAGGTTGATATGGCTACTCCCTGGAGATGGTGACCATCGCCCCGGCAACCAGTAATGGGTGTACTCACCCATAATGATCATGCTGCTGCCAGGTCTTCTCAGCTCCGAGAGGTCAGCAACCTCAACTATCAACCGCTGTAGTTTCCTCAATAGTCACATAATCTGTTCAGTAGAACTCTAAATATGCTAAACATGATACTTTCATTCCATACGTTCAAATTCAAATTATGTTAAAGTGTTGCTTGTTTTCTTGTGATTTTTAAAAATTATTCATTAGCAGAATTACAAGTAAAACAAGCATAAAGAATGTGCTTTAGGACCAAATGGCGTTGATGAAGTCATGCCAGTCATAATCCGGAAAATTAGGTTCTTCCAACGATTCACTCGTAAGGCTGTGGGATTAATTCATCATTGTCTAAATACCTATCCTATGTTGTTTCAAAACGTCTTGAAAATTAATTGCTTAGACTCGCTGTGCTTGGTAAGATACAGGGATTGTTGTCACCCGGACATGGGCTTGTCCCACCAAGGGAAATTCTTCCCTCTATGAATGTATGTATGTATGTAAGCTCGTGCGTATGTAACTGGCTTCCTATTTAGGCTAAATTACCTACCTGGCTACCTACTTATCTACTTGCCTACCAATTTGCAGACGAGCATGCCTTCCTCCCTTTCATCCTCCATACCTATCGATGGTATGATGGACCTTCCTATACCATAATACAATGATGTACAACTCAAGATTTTTGCCTTAAATGATGAATACTTTGGCCCTATATTAACAGACATTTCAGAAGAAACTTGGATAATATATATATATATATATATATATATATATATATATATATATATATATATATTTTAGACACTCTGTATTTATCATATATTCCTTTTTAATTTCTTCCTTCACACACACACAATGATAAAGCATCTATATATTCACTGTATCCCTACTCTGGTTTTGCGTTTAGTTAATGTTCTATGTTGAAGAATATAATGTATCACGTATTTTGTTTATTTGATCCGTGTTTGGTTAAGGTAAGAAAAAAAAGAGAGATTTTTCTTTGGTTTAGCTGTAAAAATAGATGTTAAAAGCATGCAATCGAAGTAGCTGCCAGATGTACAAAAGTGGGACCCGGCAAATGTACTGAATTTCCAGAACTTTACATATATACATGCTCAATGCATATACGGCTTTAAATATTGGTCTGTATGTAGGAATGCCGCAAGGTCGAATGCAGCATTTTAGAACAGCCAGTGTAGCTATTTACATCCTACACACACACCTATTCACACATGCATTGGCATAGAATCTGTCTCTCTCCAATTAGAATCTTTATCCTCCTATTATTTTCCCTCTCTCTCATTCTCTCTGTGTCACCTATTTTATCATCTCATTTTTCTCGGTCTCTCACTCTCTCTTTCTCTCCATCTCCATCTTTTTCTCTCACGCGTACACGGAAAAATGACATATGCAAATAGGAGAGAGAAAGGGGATGAAGGTCCATCAAAAAGGAAACGAGGAATATCGAATAGAGAAGGGGCAGGGGGGGGGCTACATGACGCCGAGACAAATGATGAGGTTGACGTTCAACTTGCTCTAGTGTGTTACCGCATGCCACCTCCTGCTCCATTAGTTAGGCTGTTTCTCATAGGTGCGGAATGCATTTGCTGTTGCAAGGTTTATCTGGGTTTGTTTAGAATATATGGTGTATTCGTGAATTTTCACACACGTACACACACACACACACACACACACACACACACACACACACACACACACACACACACACACACACACACACACACACACACACACACACACACACACATACACACACATACACACACACACACACACACACACACATGGGTAAGAAAAAAAAAAACTTGATTAGCAACCCAAATCCCGTCTGAGGATAAAAGTTAATTCTTTAATTTAAAAAAATGATAATTTGAGGGATGATAAAAGAGTACCGACTTATCCTTACTAATTATTCAAAAGGATAAAACTTCTTACTCATGTTTATAAGATTCAAACAGCTAATGAATGGGGAATACAAAGGCATTTAGCACTGTAAGAATATCCTTCGTGTTCTCTCTGCTCTCTCTCTCTCTCTCTCTGTCTCTCTCTCTCTCTCTCTCTCTCTCTCTCTCTCTCTCTCTCTCTCTCTCTCTCTCTCTCTCTCTCTCTCTCTCTCTCTCTCTCTCTCTCTCTCTCTCTCTCTCTCTCTCTCTCTCTCTCTCTCTCTCTCTCTCTCTCTCCCCCTGCCTCTCTCTCTCTCCCTGCCTCTCTCTTTCTCTCCCTGCCTCTTTCTCTCTCTCCCTCTCTCTCTGCGTGTGTGTGTTTATGTTTATATGTTCGTGTGTAAGAATAATCACAGATAAGAGACAACAGTTATATAAATGGTAATGATCAAAAGATTCGGAATTAGATCCAGTTCTTCGCCTAATAATGAAGTATCGCACGCCTAAGGAGAGAGCGGGAGGCGATTAACTCTCTCTTAGCAAGGTACGTTTGAATATTTTCTTCTTTCTTATTAGGAACATTTGCGTCGCGTGGATGAAGTGAATTAAATCGTAATTTTCTCCTCGCAAAATATAATGAAGCATAAAAGGCACGGTATAACAGGATTCTTAAAACCCTTGGCATTCAGTTTTGATATTAGATTATTTTTCTGTGGAATAATCAAGATTTATGAAAAGGATATATATTTTTTTTCCAAATGATAATATTAATTATAAGTTGTGTTTTCTCTTGCTCCTTTGTCTCCTTTTTGTTGCTCTATTACTTTCCGTTTATATCCGACTTTTGTCATTTCTTGTTCAAAAGTGCGATGTAAAAAGAAAAAAAAGAAAGAAAGAAAAAAAAATGGCACATCATCTCAACATGGACGTAATTATCCGGGAATTAACAACTATCATATAAAATAATCGTTAACAGTACCTTCTGCATAAAATTAGTTCTAAAAGCTCTATATTTACTGTGAGGGTCTTTTTCTAATTTTCATCTCATTTCGACTTAATTTTGTTTTTTATCTATATTTTTTCTCCACTTTCTGTAACTGGCATGGCCTTTTCTTATCATGATATGGGAAATACATATGTGTGTGTGTGTTTCTGTTTATATTGTATGGTTGGTTTTAATGCTAATCGTTTTACAAAGTATGTATGTTGTCATGAATACATGATTGTGAGAGCGTGTAGTCTTTTTGTTAATTTCTATATTTTTAGTTTTTATAAAACTCCTAACTCCAGTGACAGCATTTATGAATGTTTGCTGACTGTCCATTTGTATTCAAGAGAATGATAGTAAATCATGCTTTATATTCATATGTGATTCTAATGTTAACCACCGAGACTGGCTGAATTCTGTGTCCCCAACTGACCGACATGGCATTTCTGCCTTAGATTTCGCAGAGGTAGATAGGTGTGAGCAGCTAGTTCCTGGTGCAACTCACAGGAGTGGTGATCTGTTGGACCTTGTATTAACTGATGTGACACGGGTAATTGATATAGACTCCATCATGCCAATAGGTTATTCCGGCCTCTGTAGTCTAGCATGGAAGATCCAGCTGGTCTTTCCTATATCACCTTTTACTCTATATAGACAAGTCTTCAGAAAGTCTAGAATTAAATGGGATGGTGTCTACCATGCTTTTGATAGCATTGTTAAGTGATATGTTTATAATTCTTCTTGTCCTGTTAAAACTGTGATCTTGTTGGTGTTGGACATCATAACGAGGTTTGCACCCAGTATATTCTTAAAGCTTGTTATGATAAAACATAGTTTAATGGTCGGTGTGACCAGCCTTATAGGAACAAACACGCTGCCTACAATTTCTGGTCTGCTAACCGTACTCGTCCTTATTGGAAAAATTATATTGCAATGTGAAACACAGCAACTAATGTTTATAAGGAGGTTAAATCTGAATATAATGCTCATTCATTTAATCAAACCTGATGGTAATGTTACATATAGTCCGATTGAGAAACCTAGTGAACTTCCTCTTTCATGTCACCCAATAACATGTTTTAATTTATTTGCTTTCAGGTTCTCTGAAATCAAGTATCTTATGCGAATTAGATGAATATGGTGGACCCTAATGGCTTGTTTCCTTTGATTTAATTTTTAAAAAGGCCAATTAGCTGTAATATTATGCCTTTTAGATCATAAAGGGCCATTTTCAGAATACAAGTACTTTGACAATGTTACCCCCATACCCACCTACTGAATGTAGAGCCCATTTCAATTACTCCAACTTTATCTAAGGTTTTTGAACGTTTGATGGTTAAAGCGCTTTTTGTACATTTAAGACCGTTTGTTTCAGAGACTCAGTTTAATTTTAGAAAGGGACTCGGTGGTGCATGAAATCAAATCATACTAAGTTTAATGAAATGATTATGAGTAGGCCTCCAACACAGCTGTCTCAGCATCCAAGTATGGTGATTAATGGAGTCTTAATCACTTTGGTGGATAACCTGAAGCTCTTAGGTGTAACTTATGATTCAATGTTTACATTTGAATTGTTTATTAGGAATATGGCTCAGGCAATTTCATCTAAGGTAGGCATCATTAACAATTGCAAGAAGAACAATGAAGATGACAACATTACTCGTGGATGCTTTTCTTTCTATTCTGCTTCATTTTGAGTATTGTTCTGTGTGGTTAGCTGCTGCAAAGTCACACTTCAGACTGCTTGATAATTCTTTTAATTCCATTATATTTCTGCTGTCTGACTCGTATTTATACAAAATAGTAACTGATAACTGCTATCCCCTCTATAAGTTTTTACCTGATATTCATGACCATTCACGAGTTACCAGAAGTTGTATGACACTCAGTTCAGTGACAATTGATGTAAGTCGAACGCCTGCCTACATGTCAGTTTTCCAGATTCTTTTTTACTTCTATTTGTAGGCTATACAACAGATTCATTATCATCATCAAGGAGCTAACGCCGACGGGGGCGCATAGCCGCATCCACCCTTTGTTTGTACCTCATGGCAAGCCGCCAGGCAGGGACTCGGCCCATCTCAGCTCCTCACGACAGGTTTGATCGATCTGCCTAAGCCACGACTTCCTAGGTCGTTAGGCCTCTCCCACCTAGGTTTGTTCCACACAGAGACAGCCTGTTAGGCAGGATCATTATGAGGGAAACGAGCCAGGTGGCCATATAGCTTAGCAATCACGGATTGTGCAGGTAATAGGTCTTGTGCCAGTCTCACGGTGCAACCGTTGGTTTGACACGTGGTCCCACACACAGTACCCCAAGATCTACTGCAGAGATTGTAACTTCTCCTATTCTTGATAAGTTTAAAAGTTTTTCTTACATAAATAGCTGACTTTTTATCTTCTCATTCTTTTTTTGGCTGTATCTTGACCTGCACTGAGACTGTTGGTGGTATAAATATCGATTTTTTTGTGTGCGGCTCTTTATACAGTTTACAATATTATATATATATATATATATATATATATATATATATATATATATAAAGAGAGAGAGAGAGAGGGGGGGTAGAAGAGAGAGAGAGAGAGAGAGAGAGAGAGAGAGAGAGAGAGAGAGAGAGAGAGAGAGAGAGAGAGAGAGAGAAAGAGAGAAGAATGAATATAATGTAATCCTAATGTATATGATATATGAATGTGTGAATGTATATAATATAATCATAATGTTGGCCTTGTCGAAGATGAAAGAATCATTCAGATAGTCACAAAGTAGTTCCAGGTTGTCATGTTGGTTAACTTTGGCGTTTGCTAATAAAGCGACCCTACATAAGTGAGCCTGGGTGCTTTACTGTGTAAATCTTAGCATTATCTAACCATATCACTGAAGAGCCAGTCCTCTCTAGATAAGACAATTCATGCATGTGTGACATGGTATGAATGTCTTCCTAAACACTCCAGGGTTGCTCTTTTTCAGTGATCTTGCTGCTGTTCGTGAATTTGACCCTAAGATATGCTTTAAGAGGTTTCAAGCCCTTCGAGAAATCATCCTAGGACGCCCTGTCCGAGGTTTCTAGGATGGTGTCTCCAGCCCTCTTCCCTCACAAAATCCTGCCAATGACTTTTTGACCTTGGACTTGGCCACGTTCAACAATTCACTCATTTCTCTCATTCCATGGCCTACCTTCTTTAGTCCAATAACTTGGGTAATTACCTGTTTAGATAATTTCATTATAGGCGCCATGATAATGATAAAGCCCTTAGGTAAATGAAAGATTATAATGTAAAATTAGGCAAGATCCAAAAGAGAGGGGATTTATCTCACACTCAGCTCTGCTTCCCCAGCGCGACGGGAACGAGTTATTAAATAGTTTGTGGCTATTTAATTTCACCTTAGAAAACACCCTTTTCCACCACGAGTGTATGTGTGTGTGTGTGTGTGTGTGTGTGTGTGTGTGTGTGTGTGTGTGTGTGTGTGTGTGTGTGTGTGTGTGTGTGTGTGTGTGTGTGTGTGTGTGTGTAAATGTTTATAAATATATGAATATGTATGTATGCATCATGGTTCTATCTGTATACATACGGGCATCTGTATGTATGTGTGCTAGGATGGTATCTTCTATTGTAACACTTTCTAACTGGTAGTAATTGATATATATAGATATGTCTATATGTGAATATGGATGGGGTAGTATAAAAGGGAAGAAAATAACTAAAGAGGCTTAAAGCTCTACTACTGATCAACAAAATTCTTTTTTCTATGCGAGTGACAAGTATACTTGTCGATGTTCTAGCCTTTGGTAGGTGTTCTATGTTGTGGCTTCAAATTCAGTATATTATGTAGCGACACAAAGGACAGACACACACACACACACACACACACACACACACACACACACACACACACACACACACACATACATATCGGTCATCTTTTCATAGATTACTTTCGCGCATAACATCATTATCATTCTCTTGTGCACCTTTTGGTTTCAAAAGGATTTTTTTTCCATTATCCTATATAACGAGACGTATTCGAGGAAGGCGCATTCAGCTTCAAAAGGGTTGAATAATAGGTGCAGCTTCCATACGGGAGATAATAGGTAGTCCCTCTGCTCCTGTGCGGCGTGTAGCAGAAAAAGAAAAAAATTGTGGAAGCCAACCCTGTTTTCTTTACTTTTTTTGTGTGTTTTTACCCCTAGACAACATTTCTGAGTATATGGCTTTAGATGACTACCAAAGAATATTGTAAAGGATGTATTATGAAGAAAATATTGAACTAAAAATCACACATACAAATATTGTACATAAATTCTAAAAGTTGTAAAACGGATTTTTTTTTTTTTCACCTGAAACCTGGAACACATATCGTGTTACATGAAAAATATTTAACTTTGTTAAAACGCTGTTTGTAAAACACACATACATACACACACACACACACATATATATGTATATATTTTTATATGTGTTTGAGTGCATATATATACATACATATATATATATATATATATATATATATATATATATATAATACACACACACACACACACACACACACACACACACACACACACACACACACACACACACACACATATATATATATATATATATAATATCTATCTATCTATCTATCTATCTATCTATCTATATACACACACATTCATACGCACTCACTCCCACACACACACATACGCATGTATAGATTTATATATGTGCGTGAGTTTGAGCGTGTGAGTCTGTGTGTGAGTGAGTGAGTGTTCGAGTGTGTGCAAGCGTGTGTGTGTATGTAGGTGTGTGTGTGTGTGTGTGTGTGTGTGTGTGTGTGTGTGTGTGTGTGTGTGTGTGTGTGTGTGTGTGTGTGTGTGTGTGTGTGTGTGTGTGCGGGCATACATACATACATACATATATATATATATATATATATATATATATATATATATATATATGTATATATATATATATATATATATATATATATATCTGTATATATATATATATATATATATATATATATATATATATATACTTATATTATGTATATGTGTGCATAAACATACATACATACATACATTATATATATATATAAATATATATGTATATGTATATATATATATATATATATATATATATATATATATATATATATTATGTATATGTGTGTGCATAAACATACATATATACATACATTATATATATATATATATATATATATATATATATATATATATATATATATATATATATATATATTATGTATATGTGTGTGCATAAACATACATACATACATACATTATATATATATATAAATATATATGTATATGTATATATATATATATATATATATGTGTATGTATAAATATATGTCTGTGTCCAGGTGTTCATTTCTCATACATCTAAATAATAGAAATAAATAGGAACACCTGACAATTACCTGTTGCCATGGAAACCCAAGCGGCATGTGGCAACTCTTGGGTACCTGTGCGCATGCGCGTGACAAACGGGCAGGTGGGCACGAGTCACGTTCACTCTCTCTCACGACTCACGGAAGAAAAGGTAGCAACCTGAGCTGAAACTGATTTTAGAAAATCACTGCTGATCGGCGACCTGCAGGCCGCATCGCCGTCATCGGAAATTGAATATCTCCTCAGCCTCAGCCTAAACCTCATACAGTTGAAAAGAATTGACGTGAGTAAAGGAATGTTAACCACAGAAGTACGTACCGTGCCGTGAACGAACAATAATGAAAATAAACGTACTCTCGAAATTTCATTATCTTTGAAATTATTATTAACTAAAATAAATAAAACTTACATTACTCTCCCTGTGTCTAAGATCCCTTTAAATATAAACAAACAATAGACTCTGAATTTCTGTTATTCTGAAGTTAATTCAATGAATAACTTAAAACATATGAAGATACGATAGAATTGTCAGATCTTGTCAAGAATGAAACCGGGATTATAAATAAGTGTATAAAAGAAAACATGTAAATCATGAACAATTAAAGACTTTGAACATTTTGATAAAGATGACTGATATAAATCTTGATTAGAAAGAAAGACTTTGATAAGAATTTGACATATATATATATATATATATATATATATATATATATATATATATATATATATATATATATATATATAATATACACACACACACATTATACGTGTGTGTGTGGAGTTAGTTATTGACTATAGTTAAAATATGTATTGGTTACAATTGTTTAGATGCTTATCTAGAAATGGTTGTTTATATGTTAACAATTCAATAGTGAGTAAGCAGGGATATCGTCACCATCCTTTGTCAGTTAGCTTACGAGCTCTCCTCCCGCACGCAGGTATGTTAACTGATGGTAATGAAAATCATGTTTTACCAGGATATTGAAGGATGTAATGCTTGATAAGGGAATTGCCATGATTGTGAAACCATATGTATTGAATTGCGAAAACTGAGAGAAGGAGAGGTCGATTCATCAGTTGGATTGAATTGTATTTTATGCGCAATTAGAATTTATTGGACAGTGAAGTCATGTCGGCAAACCACGATTATGTAACAACATTTATTTGAATATGGTAAACTTAAAAACGTTAAAAGCGTGTAGATAAATTTGTAATATTCAATTCTGGGTGATTACTGGACTGAATATCTTGGATGGTTGTGTGGTATGGAGTGGATATTAATCAGGAGCAAAGATTGCCCACATTCTATCTATCGAGAGTGACGTGTTGCTTTTCCTCGGAGGCAGGTGGGTGGTAGAACCAGGCAGTTATCATCATTCATTTTGGGGGAATAATACTATAATTTGGGGACGGGTGTAATATAACCGCTAGGTAAGTCACTGTAGGGTGTGACAGAAGAAAGACACGTGTGGCTTTTTTCAAAGACTGATTGTGGCTAGCTATAAATGTGAATATAAATATATATATATATATATATATATATATATATATATATATATATATATATATACATATATATATATATACTTTGTATATAAATACATACATATATATATATATATATATATATATATATATATATATATATATATATATATATATATATATATATATATATATGTATATATATATGTATTTCTATATTTATTGTGTGTGTATATATATATATATATATATATATATATATATATATATATATATATATATATATACTGTGTGTACACACTCACACACACACACACACACATATGTATATATATATATATATATATATATATATATATATATATATATATATATATATATATATATATATATACACACACACACACACACACACATATATATATATATATATATATATATATATATATATATACATATATACATATATATATATGTATATATATATATAAATACATATATTCATTTATTTGTTTATATTTATATATATACATATATATACATAGATATATGTGTGTAAATATGTTTAAATGAACACACACACACACGCAGTCACACATACAAACACACAATATGTATATACATACATACATACATACAAAGGAATATATGTATATATATATATATATATACATATATATATATATATATATATATATATATATATATATGTGTGTGTGTGTGTGTGTGTGTGTGTGTGTGTGTGTGTGTGTGTGTGTGTGTGTGTGTGTGTGTGTGTGTGTGTGTGTGTGTGTGTGTGTTTTACACACACACACGTTTTTATATACATATAAATAAATATAGATAGCTGCATATCACCTGCTCATCTCTCTCTCTCTCTGCCTTTCTCTCGCCCTTTACCTTTATTTCTTGATCCCCATGCAAATTCATTTCCTAATGATGGCTGCTTCTCGATATAAGTCAAGGAAAATTGTACTCATCAATCATTTTTGTTCCCTATTATCATCATTAGGACATGTTAGGTTTCTTGAAATCATGCATCGGCTTGATCATCAGATAGCAATGATGATGGCATTGAAGACGATAATAATAATAATATAATAACAATTATAATGATATTACAACTACTACTACTAATGATAATGGCGATGATAGTAAGAAAAATTGTAATAATAACAATAGGTACCATAATATTTATATCAATGATTATATAATGACTATCATCATCACTTTTATTATCATCTTATTGATGACAGAAGTAGAACGAGAAAAAAAGAGTGACAGTGAGAGAGGAAAAGCGAAAGAGAGTGAGCGAGCGAAAGTCTGTGAGAGAGAGAGAGAGAGAGAGAGAGAGAGAGAGAGAGAGAGAGAGAGAGAGAGAGAGAGAGAGAGAGAGAGAGAGAGAGAGAATGTCTGTCTACAAAAATTGAAAAGACGAATGCCCATCCGAATAGATCTATTAGGAATCCAAACTGAATCCAAAAGACATAAATTTAGTGTAAATCAGTATTGCGAAAATGCCTATGATTCTTCGTAATTGATCTGAATTCCTGCCACCGTGCTAAAAATATAGTACTTACGTCAGATAAAATAGTGCTGCCTAGTTTTTTTTTTTTTTTTTCTTTCTTTCTTTCTTTTTTTAATTTATTGTTATTATTATTTTTGTAAACTTCAGAATGCACAACCAGGCCTGTATCAGATAATAATAAGAATAGGTAACGAAACATTAGAAAAAAATAAATAGATATCGTTTACGACTGAATTTACACAAGCTGGAAAACCTGCTTTCTGCCTCCCACTCAAATTCCTCTTGGATTTTCCGAGACGACTAGGCGCAAATGCTGTAAATCTTAGAACTCGGAAAAGAAGAAAGGGAAAATATCCTTAATTGAATTCCCTTCTAGCAGTTTCTATCTCGAAAATAGTTCCTTCCAAGATCCCAAACTGAATCCATGATATATTCTTTTCTTTAATGATTTGTATCATGATATTTCAGTCTGTGATACCCCGTAGAAAATACTGAAGACCTATATTAGGTGATACGAATTTTTAGATTATAGTAGATGGTACAGACACATTCCAATACATGCCCGTTCCAAGATGTGATGATGGTAAAAAATAAATAACTGAAAAAATGCTTATTGTTTATATGACAATAGCAAAAGCGAAAAATGCACACCTCGTTTATTTTCCTAAAGCAAAACATAGGACAATGAAGTAGATATATAAACAAGTTAATCAATTGATGTAAAACAAAAATGTCTTTACTCTAAGTGTAAATAAATCTACAGAGTTTGTATCATGATAAAATAATATCGTAAACGATCTACGTCCTTTGTAATTTACCTAAATTCCTAAGAGTCACTGTGATAAGGTTGGACTGAGGAGGTAGATGTGTGAGAGACCCCCTGTCCCAGGTGCCGAGGGGAGAGCGGTGACGAGTGAGACCATCGTCTGCCCTTGTCTCTCTGCTCTCATCTGCGTCTACCACTGCTGTATGATGAGACATCCTGTTAAGGCGCAGGTCACACTAGTACTTTTTCCGTCAATTTTTTGACAATTTGACTTAGCATAAATACAAACATTTTCGAATATATTGATTTGACTATGCTTGGTTGAAAAAGTTGACGGAAAGGTTTTCAGACGGAAACGATCATTATCGTCTGACTGGAAAATCGACAATTCGCTGAAAAATGGACAAAATTTCAGCAAATTGTAAAAAATAATAGCTATTTTTTGCAAGGGTGCATGCTTGTTTGTACTGCAGAAGTGTCAAAAGAGAAAGTAAGTGTGAACACCTTTGTCCACTGAAGGAGGATGGTAGCTGCCAGGAAAATAGGTGCGGAAGAGGGAACCATCTGGCCATCAAGCATATTGTTGACATCAGTCGGCCACACCATAAGCTCATCCTTGAGCCGTGTGCAACATCTTATGTACTAATGGCCCATGTGGTGGTAAGCTCTGCTAGGCTTCTATTGTTGGTTGCTAGCTATCCATGGTCCCTAAGGTCGTCACACCAGTGTAGGGGTGTGGTGAGGTGCAACATTCAGTAGCAAAGGGTCACATCAACTTCAGGAGATGAAATATAAGTATACCAAGCCAGTAAAAGGGCTAAGGAGGAGGATAATAAGGTACTTGTCAGTAACCTTCCTAAGATGCTGGAAGAATGAGAGCGTAATAAGAACATTTGTCATGAGGAGGCTGACATGTCACATGAAGAAGTGTTAATTAATTGTTAGGATTAGCAAGTAGAGAACCATCATATTTGGTATGGAGTACTATTAAAGGGCAAGAATTTAATATCTTCGGCTAAACAGGCAAGTAATTATGCTTCATAAGCATGTACGCAGCTAGGCCTGAGTTTAAGTAAGTTGCGCTCGTCTCAGGCACGACTCGTAAGTGCTGTATGAACATAAGTGTGAGTAGATAGTCCGTGCGCATCTCGGGTGCTACTCATAAGCACTGTATGAATGTAGGTGTGAGTAAATAAAAACTGTAGAGGGGCACAATTTATTTGTGGTAGACGGGCGCAATTCCAGTTTTTACAGTCATGAGCTGGCTTAAATTAAGCCTATAAAAAGCATGGTGCCTGGAGTGCATTACCCTTATTGCAACAGAATCGACTCTGTCAGTTACTATACATATCTATCGATACTTTAAAACTAAGGAAGCATAAATTCCAGCATTACTGAGGACAAGATAATGAACTTGAGAGTGCATCATGAAAGTGAGTTAACTTCGGTTATGAGTCAAAGGAATGGCGCTTGATACAATTCATAATCCTAGAGTGAATTTTATTTAGAGTGGTCAAGTAGGTGAGTAAAACAGGTCATCAACATATTTGTGTGAACAAGCAAACAGTGTGGCAAGTAAAAGGAAGTGATGTTTCAAAAGAACACAACGATATATTTAAAATTAAAGAACGTAAGTGAAGATACAATGAGTTAGAAAGTAATTGCGAGTGCATATACCATATAAAAGAACGATAGCATAAATTCATAACCAATAAACATAAATGATACACGAAGACAACCGAACATTACAATAGTTGAATTAGTTAAAGTGAGGATATCTGCTCTGAGGAAACAAAAAACAAACAAACACTAAGCTGTGCAATGTGTGGACAACAATAATATGAAAAGCAGAAATAACACAACAATATTATACCAATTAAAAAATAGTTGGGGAAGGGAATGACGTGTGAGTTGAGTGTGTGTGGTATGTGAGTCGGGTCTCGGTGTGTGATTTTGTTTGTTTTGCTTTTAAAACAATGGTTGACATAGAGAAATTCAGTAACAGAGTTAAGTAGTGTGTGTTCGTTAAGAAAAAGACAACTTATATGTAGGGTGTGGCCAGGTTTAGAGAGGGCAATAGTTATTTTGGCACCAAAGAGGTACACTTTAGAGGTTCGCAAAGATTTAGTGAGGTAGGTGAGCTGGATTGATGAGTGCGGCGGCGTGGGGTAAGAGGATGCATCGTCATGAGTAGTCAGAGCAAAGTAGTGTGGGTGGTGTGTTTTAGAAGAGGACTGGAAGCAATGGCTGGGCGTTAAGGGAGGTGAGGAGGCACTTGGGAAAGACCTTATCTGTGAAACAGGATTGTTCATCGGGACTGTGAAGGTCTTCCATGGCTGGCTAGTAGATGTGATAAAGTTGTGAGCAGGCGAATGAAAGGGTTCTTGGCTGGAGGGTTTATTGGGGATGGTATATGTGAACCCCCACGAGAGACCCGTGCCCAAGATGTCGAGGGCAGAACGGTGACGAGCGAAACCTATGTCCGTCTGCCCTGTCTGCGTCTCCTCTGCTGTCTGCCTCTCTGCCTGACGAGACATCCTTTTATGCAGCTATTCCTTGCTAGGGCGTATGCTTGCTTGTTATGCAGTAGTGAGAAAAGA
>NC_091552.1:42901320-42906320 GCF_042767895.1 Penaeus vannamei
ACGGCGTCTGGGCGCGATTCCTTCGTAGGAGATTCAACGGCGTCTGGGCGCGATTCCTTCGTAGGAGATTCAACGGCGTCTGGGCGCGATTTCTTCGTAGTAGACATAACAGCTTAAAACTAAATTGCGGTGATGATATGTAAGTCTATATAAAGCATGGTGTCTGCATTGCGTAACCCCTATTGCAGCAGATTTCGACTCCATCAAGTTAGTTACAAGTTACATATTCACCAAAACCTTAAAACTAAAGAAGCATAAATCCCAGCAGTACTAACGATGATGTCGAATATAGAGAGTAGACCATTAAAGCGAGTTAGAATCAGTTATAAAACATGGTATTTAGTACAAATAATCCTAGAGTGAATTCGTGTAGAGCGGTCAAATAGGTGAGTAAAGGGTCGACATGTATGTGTGAATAAGCGAACAATTACCGCGGCAAGTAAAGGGAAAGTGATTTTCAAAACACACAATATGTATAGATTCACAGAATGAAAGTGAAACGTAAACAAGAACGAAGGAACTACTAATAAACATAGCTTATTACTGTAAATTCGCAACAATATACGCGGGAAAACCGATACATTACGATAATTAAATAAATTGAAATAGTTATTTGTTCTGAAAAAATAAAGCATTATGCAATGTGAAGACAACAATAATACGATAGTCGGAAAGTCACAAATAACACAACAATATACATCAATTAAAGAATGGTTAAGGCGGGGGAATGAGGTGGGGGAGTGAGGTGAGTGGTCACTGTGACCTAAGTGTGTAACTTCGTTGTGAGTTAAAACAATTATTAACAGTGAGAAATTTTTGTAATATAGAATTAGTAGTTTGCAACTTGTATGTAAGGTGTGGATAGGTTTAGGGAGGGCGAATAGTTAAACTGGCACTGAAGAGGTACACTTACTCAAACGTAGCGAGATAGTATCGGTGGTGTAGGGTCGAAGTGTGATTTCATGGCTTGTGCTGACGAAGGTTCGCGAAGACTTGGCGAGGTAGGTGAGTCGGTTGGCGAGAGTGGGTTGGGGAATTCATCTTCAGCGACTTCGTCGGGAGCGTAGAACAGGCGTGAGTTGTCAGCATGACGTAGTGTGGCAGACATGGTGTGGATCTTGTTAGCGATGGCTGGCGTTAAGGCGAGGAGGCACTTCGGCAGGAGCTTCTTTCAGGAACGTTCGGCGTTGTGAAGTTCTTCCACCGCTAGCCACCAGTTGTCAGGGGTTTTGTGTTGCCCTGATTTGGTGGGTTATGGAGACACTATTCTGGTTCAGCTGTTTATTGATAGGAGGTGGCTGGAAGGTAGCGTGGCGCGGGTTGTTTGGGCAAGGAAGCCCAAGAAGGGCGCCGAGCGGGCGCGCGTGGGGGAGCGCCCCCAAGGAGAGGTGTGGTCAGGGCCGTGGGCCCCGGTCAAGTGTCCTGGGTCAACTCCTGTATGTTTCGAGCGCTGGTTGCGGGTCCCTAGCAGTGGAGACGCGGAAAGGCAGCCAGTTGTCAACGTAAGAGTTGGGGGGCGTGGAGGTGGTGGTGAATGAAAGAGGACTTGCTTGAGAAGTTTATTGGGGAGGTAATGCGCGGCCCCGAGAGTGACCCCGCGCCCCGAGGGCCGAGGGCGGCCTCCTGCCCTATGACTCCTGCTAGGTCTTGGTCTGCTTCTGGTGCTGACGAAGCTGTCTCTGCCTGACGAGACGTCCTTATATCCAACGCCTCCTTGTCCTGCTGGCGGAGGTGCCTCGTACCCTATTCTTTGGGTGTCCATTCTTCCGGGCGTGTCGAAGAGCCGGAAGAGAAAGTCTTGGGCTGGTAAGGAAGGTGCGAAGCCAGGAAGTAAGGCAGCTGCAATGCCTAGGTGTGAAGCCCAACCCATCCGCTTTCCATATAGCTGACATACCGCTCGGCCACGCAAACGGATCGCCCTCGAGCCGTCTGCAACGTCCTATGCACTGATGACGCATCTGGTGGCAAGCTCCCAATATGCTTCTGCAGATGGTTGCTGGTGCTCCATGGTCCCTTAGGTCATCGTGTGTCATGGTAGCAGTGTGGCGGAGGTTCACAGTGAGGTGTAACATTCGGTGGGGGGGGGGGCACATCGTCTTCAGGAGCTGAAATATAAGTGTACCAGGCCAGTAAAAAGGGCAAAGGAGGAGGATGGTAATTTTACTTGTCAGTACCTTACTAAGATGTCAGAAAATGAAAGTTATAAGAACATTTGTTGTGAGAAGGCAACCTGTCATGAGGTGTTAATTACTCAGGATTAGTGAGCTCAAAAGAGTACCATTATTTTGTAGGAAGAAAGTTGGTGAGCGAGAATTCCATATCTTTGGGCTAAATAGGCTAGTAACAATGCTTCGGACACTTAAAGTAACGTGAGCGTCTCGGCGCTATAAAAAAACGTAAGCGCGGCGGCGGCGCGCAATTCGGAGGCAGCTTGGCCTCATCAAGAAGTAACGGGCGCATCTCGGGCGCAGTAAGTACAAGTAGCAACATTCGGCGGGCGCGATTCCTTCGTAGGAGATTCAACGGCGTCTGGGCGCGATTCCTTCGTAGGAGATTCAACGGCGTCTGGGCGCGATTCCTTCGTAGGAGATTCAACGGCGTCTGGGCGCGATTCCTTCGTAGGAGATTCAACGGCGTCTGGGCGCGATTCCTTCGTAGGAGATTCAACGGCGTCTGGGCGCGATTCCTTCGTAGGAGATTCAACGGCGTCTGGGCGCGATTTCTTCGTAGTAGACATAACAGCTTAAAACTAAATTGCGGTGATGATATGTAAGTCTATATAAAGCATGGTGTCTGCATTGTGTAACCCCTATTGCAGCAGATTTCGACTCCATCAAGTTAGTTACAAGTTACATATTCACCAAAACCTTAAAACTAAAGCATAAATCCCAGCAGTACTAACGATGATGTCGAATATAGAGAGTAGACCATTAAAGCGAGTTAGAATCAGTTATAAAACATGGTATTTAGTACAAATAATCCTAGTGAATTCGTGTAGAGCGGTCAAATAGGTGAGTAAAGGGTCGACATGTATGTGTGAATAAGCGAACAATTACCGCGGCAAGTAAAGGGAAAGTGATTTTCAAAACACACAATATGTATAGATTCACAGAATGAAAGTGAAACGTAAACAAGAACGAAGGAACTACTAATAAACATAGCTTATTACTGTAAATTCGCAACAATATACGCGGGAAAACCGATACATTACGATAATTAAATAAATTGAAATAGTTATTTGTTCTGAAAAAATAAAGCATTATGCAATGTGAAGACAACAATAATACGATAGTCGGAAAGTCACAAATAACACAACAATATACATCAATTAAAGAATGGTTAGGACGGGGGAGTGAGGTGAGTGGTCACAGTGACCCCAGTGTGTAACTTCGTTGTGAGTTAAAACAATTATTAACAGTGAGAAATTTTGTAATATAGGATTAGTAGTTAAGAAAAGGCAACTTATATGTAAGGTGTGGGTGGGTTTAGGGAGGGCGAATAGTTAAACTGGCACTGAAGAGGTACAATTACTCAAACGTAGCGAGATAGTATCGGTGGTGTAGGGTCGAAGTGTGATTTCATGGCTTGTGCTGACGAAGGTTCGCGAAGACTTGGCGTGGTAGGTGAGTCGGTTGGCGAGAGTGGGTTGGGGAATTCATCTTCAGCGACTTCGTCGGGAGCGTAGAACAGGCGTGAGTTGTCAGCATGACGTAGTGTGGCAGACATGATGTGGATCTTGTTAGCGATGGCTGGCGTTAAGGCGAGGAGGCACTTCGGCAGGAGCTTCTTTCAGGAACGTTCGGCGTTGTGAAGTTCTTCCACCGCTAGCCACCAGTTGTCAGGGGTTTTGTGTTGCCCTGATTTGGTGGGTTCATGGAGACACAATTCTGGTTCAGCTGTTTATTGATAGGAGGTGGCTGGAAGGTAGCGTGGCGCGGGTTGTTTGGGCAAGGAAGCCCAAGAAGGGCGCCGAGCGGGGCGCGCGTGGGGGAGCGCCCCCAAGGAGAGGTGTGGTCAGGGCCGTGGGCCCCGGTCAAGTGTCCTGGGTCAACTCCTGTATGTTTCGAGCGCTGGTTGCGGGTCCCTAGCAGTGGAGACGCGGAAAGGCAGCCAGTTGTCAACGTAAGAGTTGGGGGGCGTGGAGGTGGTGGTGAATGAAAGAGGACTTGCTTGAGAAGTTTATTGGGGAGGTAATGCGCGGCCCCGAGAGTGACCCCGCGCCCCGAGGGCCGAGGGCGGCCTCCTGCCCTATGACTCCTGCTAGGTCTTGGTCTGCTTCTGGTGCTGACGAAGCTGTCTCTGCCTGACGAGACGTCCTTATATCCAACGCCTCCTTGTCCTGCTGGCGGAGGTGCCTCGTACCCTATTCTTTGGGTGTCCATTCTTCCGGGCGTGTCGAAGAGCCGGAAGAGAAAGTCTTGGGCTGGTAAGGAAGGTGCGAAGCCAGGAAGTAAGGCAGCTGCAATGCCTAGGTGTGAAGCCCAACCCATCCGCTTTCCATATAGCTGACATACCGCTCGGCCACGCAAACGGATCGCCCTCGAGCCGTCTGCAACGTCCTATGCACTGATGACGCATCTGGTGGCAAGCTCCCAATATGCTTCTGCAGATGGTTGCTGGTGCTCCATGGTCCCTTAGGTCATCGTGTGTCAGGGTAGCAGTGTGGCGGAGGTTCACAGTGAGGTGTAACATTCGGTGGGGGGGGGGGGGCACATCGTCTTCAGGAGCTGAAATATAAGTGTACCAGGCCAGTAAAAAGGGCAAAGGAGGAGGATGGTAATTTTACTTGTCAGTACCTTACTAAGATGTCAGAAAATGAAAGTTATAAGAACATTTGTTGTGAGAAGGCAACCTGTCATGAGGTGTTAATTACTCAGGATTAGTGAGCTCAAAAGAGTACCATTATTTTGTAGGAAGAAAGTTGGTGAGCGAGAATTCCATATCTTTGGGCTAAATAGGCTAGTAACAATGCTTCGGACACTTAAAGTAACGTGAGCGCG
>NC_091552.1:42918820-42921320 GCF_042767895.1 Penaeus vannamei
TGTAGTCGCAAGTTAAATTACCACACAATTCAATTTAGCCTCGAAAACAAGTCAGGATATCAGAAGGAGCAATTAGAGGAATATGATATACACATTTCCCCAAAAATAATCCTTATAATCAGATTGTCAATTGCAATTACTACATAATTAGATTGCATGACAGCCAAAATATGTGTATCCTTTTGATCCCTCTGCGAATGGATAGTGAGTGTTTACTGCTGAATTAATTAGAATCGATATAGGAAAATAGGATTAAATATTTTTGGAATATATTACCAAGACACTAATTGTGTACAAGCTTCCAGGACGAGCATGTGTTCTCTTGGAGAGAGGAAGGAGGGAGGGTAGAAAGAGGGAGAGATGGGAGGGGGGGGAGACAGATGGAGAGAGGGAGGGAGAGGAAGAGGAGAGTGGGGGGAGGGAAGGAGAATGAGGGGGAAGGATGGAGGAGAGAGGGAGCAAGACAAATAAAAAAAATAAAAAAGAAGTACAAGGAGGGAGAGATGGAAATAATTTCCAGTGGAGATGAAAATCCCAATTCCTAAAAAAAAGAAAGAAAAAAAAAAAAAAAAAAAAAAAAAAAAAAAAAAAAAAATATATATATATATATATATATATATATATATATATATATACATATATATATATATATATATATATATATATATATATATATATATATATATATATATATATATATATATATATATATATATATATATATATATATATCCCAGTTACAGATATGAATAGTTTTCGTGACCAGGAAAATTACCGAAATTAGTATGTAAGTCACAAAGGTACAAAGGACAGTAAGTTTGGGTAATATATTTTCGATTCTGGAATAACATTTCTCAAGTACTGACCTCAAAACCCTAATTGTACATCTGTAAAAGGAGTTCCATGAACAAATACTTTGCTACGAGACAACAGTATATCAAACTGATCTCCCCGGGAATAAGTTTGTTAGACCATTAAAGGATAGGCTCCTATTCATGACCCTTCAAAGTTACATCTTAAACTTTTGCCATATCAGTGCTATACCAAATTTATAAGGAAAAAAATTGCAGTTTCATAGCGATAAAGGCTGATTCATTACTAATGAAGTTTCCAGACTCTTTATAAGCAGTTGGTGGAAAATTATTAATTAATGTTTATCATATACTGATCTTTAGCAGCATTTTCTTAAGATACGAACCTCAGCTTGAAATGCATCGTAATATCACATTAAGATCTAAATGAATCATTTTTTTCCTTTTATTTTTAACTTAACAGTGTCTAGTAAGTCTATTCTCTAACGTATCAAATCCACTGGAAGTACTTCTGCAGGGTAACCTTTTATCCCAAGTTTATTGACATCCATAGCGAAAATTTGCCTTTTATATCTATCTACATCTATCTATCTATCTATAAATATTTACATATACTCTCACATACATGCATAAATGTGAGAGTGTGTGAGAGAATATTTAATTTTTTTCTTATTTTTACAGTAGGATTGTGTCAAGGAGAATAATATGAATGATTGTCGTTAGGATCTTTTTAAATATACTCCCACTAACAAAATCATAAGGTTGTAAGATCGCTGTGTATCATGGCTTTACCGTGTGGTCACACTGCACAGCATATGTTTGCCAGTTAATTGAGAGAGCAACAGTACCGTTTTATGCTCTACGTTTTTATAAGATAGATATGATAACCATATAGATCATATCCATTCTCTCTCTCTCTCTCTCTCTCTCTCTCTCTCTCTCTCTCTCTCTCTCTCTCTCTCTCTCTCTCTCTCTCTCTCTCTCTTTCTCTTTCTCTTTCTCTCTCTCTCTCTCTCTCTCTCTCTCTCTCTCTCTCTCTCTCTCTCTCTCTCTCTCTCCGCCCTCACACTTCAATCTTTATTTTTTTTCTGATCGAAGATATAACGTACAGAAAGCTGCGGAACATAAAATAATACCTTGCTTATTATACATCTATAAAACTTCGAAATCTTCGTTACCAACAAGAAATGTTCTCCTTCATCTATTTCATTTCGTATAAATGTCTCCCGGCGACTTGTAGACTTTCCAGCTGCTATCAAGAAATATTTACTGGGCATTGATGCAGTAATAAATTCTCGCAGGAAACGTAGATCTAAGGTGAAAGTGACTTAACTTCATTAAGTCCATTTGATTATTTATTTAGATACTATTATACCTTGCAGTTCAAAGGGTACATGTTTCTCTTTTTCTTATCAAATAGTTATTCATTTACAAATATATTCAATAATAAGCCTTGAACTGCACTTAAGGGTGAAATAACAACCATAAATCAGCGGATTCAGAGGATATCCTCGCTAGCAGTGTATTATCTATGTCTATGGCGTAAATAAAGGAAGTAGTTGCGACTTAATAACGCTAATGCATCGATGCACTAGTTACATCGTAATGATAGATTAATTCAATACGCAGTCTCTATACAATAGCTTCCATTGCTGTGACAAAATGGTAAACGTGATGCATTTCCAAAT
>NC_091552.1:42959682-42964682 GCF_042767895.1 Penaeus vannamei
CGTGGACGGAGTTCAGCCGCGTCAGTGTATGGTGCAGACACGACCTTCTGGGGACAATGACGAGGACATCATCTACGTAACGAAGCCAAGTTGAGTGCCTTCCGATTATATCCCTGTAGTGGTCCCTTTCCAGCGTCTCCATGAAGAGGCAGGCCAGGACAGCGCTCAGAGGGGACCCCATGGCGAGGCCGCTGATTTGCTGGTACTCATCCCCAGCGAACTCGAAGAAGCCGAAGTCCACACACAACTTCACGAGGCTTATGAAGTGGTGCTTTGGCAGTGGAAGTTCGTCATCTACCATGGATCCGGTGACCCTCTCGACTGCCCGGATAGCTCCATCTGTGGGTACATTTGTAAAAAGGGATTTAACGTCAAAACTAGCCAGTTTTTTATTTTTATATACTGAACCCTGCAGACGTCTGATGAGGTCCGCAGAGTTCTTCAGGTGAGAATCACTGATGACTCCCATGGCGGCGGAGAGGGGTTTCGCCAAACACTTCGCCAGGCGATGGGGAGCGCTGCCAATGCCAGATGTGATCGGTCTCATCGGCACACCTGGCTTGTGTACCTTCGGGAGACCTCTCATGGACGGGTTGCGGGGGGCCTCCTCCAGCAGGTGAAGCAAGCCTTTCCCCTTAGCCGACCGCAGGAGTACGTCCCTCGCCTTCTTCTTAAACCTGGCAGCTTCCATCTTACCCTCGCCTTTCGTCACTTTCCTGTAAACAGAAGCATCGGAAAGTAAATCGTTCATTTTACATATATAGTCAGTCTTATCCATAACAACAATACCCCCACCTTTGTCTGCCTGGGTGATGACGATGGTCTCGTCGTCGCGTAGGCTCTTCAACGCAGTGGCGTATCTGCGAGGGATCGCCGGGGAGCGTGACGACGCATCGGCAACACAGCAGGCGGTGATCCCTTGGATGAACCCTTTGTCGACATCACTGTCGGTCCAGCGGTGGTTCGAGACAACGTAGTCGATAAGGTCCTTGTTGTCCAGCCCGGTGCTGAATTTGAGTCCAAGGGAGAGGGCTTCTAGTTCCGTGTGGGTAAGACGTTTGGAGGACATGTTTCTTAGAAGATCACTACGTCCAGCTTTTGACCATCTGCTCTTGCTGCATATGCGGTGTAATTTCTCCTGATGTTTGACTCGTTGAGCATGATCTTCCTGTTGGAGTTGGAGGACCAGCCCATGGGGAAGGTGTTCGCCCTCGAGTTCGTTCCGGAGTTCATAGAGTCGATGTTGAAGGGTCCTAATGGCCTCCACAAGGAAGGCCCGAGCGCTATCA
Source organism: Penaeus vannamei (assembly GCF_042767895.1). Taxonomy (NCBI): domain Eukaryota; kingdom Metazoa; phylum Arthropoda; class Malacostraca; order Decapoda; family Penaeidae; genus Penaeus; species Penaeus vannamei. The sequence continues at coordinate 42,960,972 of NC_091552.1, forward strand.
GGGAACGGATGCTCGCCGGATTTAAACTGGCTCGGAGCTGAAGGTGGCAATACTTGCTCAGCCAAGCAGTCCATCAGGAAACAACGTCGATTCTTAACACTCTGGATCTTGCGTCTTGTGAAGAAATCCCGGGGAGGGGCAGACCGCTCGCCACTCATACCGTAAGAAGGATGAACCGTATTCATGTGGACAAATGTGGAAAGGTATGAATGAGAACGAATATCTTCACAATACAAGAGATGTATTTGACCGGTTTCGATTATATCTTCGTCAGAAATACATACATTTTGGAGAATACACAGCATATTTATATTACATCGGAGCTGATGAATCACCTGATGACCGTGACCTCGCGCTCGTTGTGCGTATAATTGCCAGAAGGTCGTGTCTGCACCATACACTGACGCGGCTGAACTCCGTCCACGAGAAAATCCAGTTCACCGTGGAGGAAGAAGAGGATCAGAAGTTACCTTTCCTGGACACTCTGATCCATCGGGGTGATGAAGACCTACGTTTTTCTGTATACAGGAAGCCGACTAATAAAGATGATTATATCCATTATTACTCCGCACACAGCAATAAAACTAAATCTGGGGTTGTGATTGGGTTCTTCCTCCGGGCACTGAGGATTTGCAGCCCTGAGTTCCTTGAAAGTGAAGTTACATATGTAATTGATTCTTTCATGAAACACAAATACCCCAAAGGTCTCCTGCTGAACCTCAGAAAGAAGGCAGAGAACATACTTTCAAGATCTAACCCCGTGATATCCTCCAATTTTCTCGTATTACCTCCATGTAATCTCTCCCAGGCGATCAGCAAATACTTTGGCAATACTATGAACATCGCCAGCACATCCGGGGAAAAGATACATGACCTAATACGAGAAAAGAAACAACAGAAAAGCAACACCGACAGTGCAGTATACCGCATACCCTGCAGCGGTTGCGATATGGCATACTATGGTGAAACTGGACGTGGCTTCAAAACCAGGATCTACGAACATCGCGCCGACGTCCGTCACCATAGAAATTCCAACGCCATGGTGGTTCATGTAGATGAAGCTGGACATCTACCGAACTGGAAAGAAGCTGAAACAGTCCATGAAGGATTAAGCAAACACAAAAGGAAGGTCATGGAAGCTGCATACATCGCGACAGAGAAAAACATGAACACCGCATCGGGTAGATTCAAACTATCCAAGGTCGCGGCAGCAATTATACGCACAACGAGCGCGAGGTCACGGTCATCAGGTGATTCATCAGCTCCGATGTAATATAAATATGCTGTGTATTCTCCAAAATGTATGTATTTCTGACGAAGATATAATCGAAACCGGTCAAATACATCTCTTGTATTGTGAAGATATTCGTTCTCATTCATACCTTTCCACATTTGTCCACATGAATACGGTTCATCCTTCTTACGGTATGAGTGGCGAGCGGTCTGCCCCTCCCCGGGATTTCTTCACAAGACGCAAGATCCAGAGTGTTAAGAATCGACGTTGTTTCCTGATGGACTGCTTGGCTGAGCAAGTATTGCCACCTTCAGCTCCGAGCCAGTTTAAATCCGGCGAGCATCCGTTCCCTGATAGCGCTCGGGCCTTCCTTGTGGAGGCCATTAGGACCCTTCAACATCGACTCTATGAACTCCGGAACGAACTCGAGGGCGAACACCTTCCCCATGGGCTGGTCCTCCAACTCCAACAGGAAGATCATGCTCAACGAGTCAAACATCAGGAGAAATTACACCGCATATGCAGCAAGAGCAGATGGTCAAAAGCTGGACGTAGTGATCTTCTAAGAAACATGTCCTCCAAACGTCTTACCCACACGGAACTAGAAGCCCTCTCCCTTGGACTCAAATTCAGCACCGGGCTGGACAACAAGGACCTTATCGACTACGTTGTCTCGAACCACCGCTGGACCGACAGTGATGTCGACAAAGGGTTCATCCAAGGGATCACCGCCTGCTGTGTTGCCGATGCGTCGTCACGCTCCCCGGCGATCCCTCGCAGATACGTCACTGCGTTGAAGAGCCTACGCGACGACGAGACCATCGTCATCACCCAGGCAGACAAAGGTGGGGGTATTGTTGTTATGGATAAGACTGACTATATATGTAAAATGAACGATTTACTTTCCGATGCTTCTGTTTACAGGAAAGTGACGAAAGGCGAGGGTAAGATGGAAGCTGCCAGGTTTAAGAAGAAGGCGAGGGACGTACTCCTGCGGTCGGCTAAGGGGAAAGGCTTGCTTCACCTGCTGGAGGAGGCCCCCCGCAACCCGTCCATGAGAGGTCTCCCGAAGGTACACAAGCCAGGTGTGCCGATGAGACCGATCACATCTGGCATTGGCAGCGCTCCCCATCGCCTGGCGAAGTGTTTGGCGAAACCCCTCTCCGCCGCCATGGGAGTCATCAGTGATTCTCACCTGAAGAACTCTGCGGACCTCATCAGACGTCTGCAGGGTTCAGTATATAAAAATAAAAAACTGGCTAGTTTTGACGTTAAATCCCTTTTTACAAATGTACCCACAGATGGAGCTATCCGGGCAGTCGAGAGGGTCACCGGATCCATGGTAGATGACGAACTTCCACTGCCAAAGCACCACTTCATAAGCCTCGTGAAGTTGTGTGTGGACTTCGGCTTCTTCGAGTTCGCTGGGGATGAGTACCAGCAAATCAGCGGCCTCGCCATGGGGTCCCCTCTGAGCGCTGTCCTGGCCTGCCTCTTCATGGAGACGCTGGAAAGGGACCACTACAGGGATATAATCGGAAGGCACTCAACTTGGCTTCGTTACGTAGATGATGTCCTCGTCATTGTCCCCAGAAGGCCGTGTCTGCACCATACACTGACGCGGCTGAACTCCGTCCACGAGAAAATCCAGTTCACCGTGGAGGAAGAAGAGGATCAGAAGTTACCTTTCCTGGACACTCTGATCCATCGGGGTGATGAAGACCTACGTTTTTCTGTATACAGGAAGCCGACTAATAAAGATGATTATATCCATTATTACTCCGCACACAGCAATAAAACTAAATCTGGGGTTGTGATTGGGTTCTTCCTCCGGGCACTGAGGATTTGCAGCCCTGAGTTCCTTGAAAGTGAAGTTACATATGTAATTGATTCTTTCATGAAACACAAATACCCCAAAGGTCTCCTGCTGAACCTCAGAAAGAAGGCAGAGAACATACTTTCAAGATCTAACCCCGTGATATCCTCCAATTTTCTCGTATTACCTCCATGTAATCTCTCCCAGGCGATCAGCAAATACTTTGGCAATACTATGAACATCGCCAGCACATCCGGGGAAAAGATACATGACCTAATACGAGAAAAGAAACAACAGAAAAGCAACACCGACAGTGCAGTATACCGCATACCCTGCAGCGGTTGCGATATGGCATACTATGGTGAAACTGGACGTGGCTTCAAAACCAGGATCTACGAACATCGCGCCGACGTCCGTCACCATAGAAATTCCAACGCCATGGTGGTTCATGTAGATGAAGCTGGACATCTACCGAACTGGAAAGAAGCTGAAACAGTCCATGAAGGATTAAGCAAACACAAAAGGAAGGTCATGGAAGCTGCATACATCGCGACAGAGAAAAACATGAACACCGCATCGGGTAGATTCAAACTATCCAAGGTCGCGGCAGCAATTATACGCACAACGAGCGCGAGGTCACGGTCATCAGGTGATTCATCAG
>NC_091552.1:42977920-42980420 GCF_042767895.1 Penaeus vannamei
TGTATATATAATATATATACATATATATCTATATATAAAGTTATATATAAGTATATATATATATATATATATATATATATATATATATATATATATATATATGTATGTATGTATGTATATATGTATATATATACACTACTGTAAGCAGTAGGGCATATGTGCTAATGCTGAAATGTTGCCTAATTATTTGGCTGTATGACCAGTTTTCGAACCGGCCAAACATCCCGACTTGTAGTGATGCTTTGGACAGAGGGATGGAAAGTTTCGGGATATTATCAAGTTATCCTTTTGAATGATGAAAGTTCGTCTGACTAAAACCGACATATTGTTCATTCAAATACATTGCATTTTCGTAAAATATAAGTCAAACGTTCTGTTTCTATAACTACAATATTCAGGTTATGAGTTAAAGCAATGACAATTTATTTTCCAATACAAAAAATACTGTAGACCGCTTGCAATCTGTATGCAAGAATAACATTGTTTTAAGTAAGTGTTATGTATTGCGTGAGTATGTGCACAAGTCAGTGTATCTCTCTCTCTCTCTCTCTCTCTCTCTGTCTATGTATATATATATATATATATATATATATATATATATATATATATATATATATATATATATATATATATGTATATAACCGACATATTATTCATTCAAATATATTGCGTTTTCGTGAAATATAAGTCAAACGTTCTGTTGCTATAACTACAACATTCAGGTCATGAGTTGAAGCAATGACAATTTATTTTCCAATACAAACAATACTGTTGACTGCTTGCAATCTGTAGCAAGAATAACATTGTTTTAAGTAATTGTTATGTATGTGCGTGAGTCTCTCTCTCTCTCTCTCTCTCCCTCCCTCCCTCCCTCTCTCTCTCTCTCTCTCTCTCTCTCTCTCTCTCTCTCTCTCTCTCTCTCTCTCTCTCTCTCTCTCTCTCTCTCTCTCTTTCTCTCTCTCTAGAATGAGAAAGTAGTTGTTAAGAGCGGCCAAATGGGTTGTGCGAGGTTATAAATGCGGTGATTTGAAAGCTTTCGCACTAGGGGTAAGAGACTATGTACAGTTAGAAAAGAAAGTTTCGTTACCCTTAGAGAGGCAAGCCAGTTAACACCTAATCTTACGAATGTAGGTTTTGCGATGCAAGATTATTATGAATGTGCTGGAGTCATTAGAGATTAGTAAAAGAAGGTTGGTTATATGTATACAAAAGAAAAAAAAAGATAAATAGATAAACAAAACAATAATAATACAATAGTGACAACACATGCGTAGTCAAGAAAATATATTAGTTCTTTGATATTAGAGCGTATTGATGAAAAGTAAAATAACACGGGTTTATTATTTCAATATCATTTTATTCCCTCACCCTGCCACTAAACAGCCTCCGAAGCCCGTGATGTGATCTCCTCATTACTTATTCTGACGTTATGAAGAGCAACCATAATTCCTCGCAAACTGTGAGACGTCTCCATGAGGTGCATATGCCATTGCAAATCATATTTATGTAGAAGCATCCATGTGAAGCATTTATCAATCCATATTAATCACACTAGGGGTCATGTAGTACTGTATTTCGCTTTACAGTTATACACGTGGATAGTGATAAGAGTTTAATTATTCCATTTATTTAACGGGTAATCGCCATCTGAGTCATGAGATGAGAATAAAATAATGCAAGATACCTAATCTATTTCTTTTTTATAAAAGAGTATAATCCAAATTATGGATATATAGGAAAAAACGCATGGTCATTAAAAAGTACGTTCTAAATATTTGGTTCACCTGTCTCGTTCCTTGAATATTGTAATAAGATCGTCATATGGGATCACAGGCCATAGGAGTGGTCAAAAAATTGCGTTCAACTCCTCATTGACCACAAATAAAGGTCAGGATACATTTTGCTGACTGCACGAGAATTATTATTATTATTATTTTTTTTTTATACTGACAATTTGTTTTCCCCTTTTTTGAGAATACTGATGGGGAGAAGGGAATATACAGCATATCCCTCATGCGTTCATAATGAATCATATCAGAAGAGTGAAATGAGATTTGTGCTTCCAGTAAGTGCATTAAAAACGTTAATTAGTCACTAATTGCACAACGGAGAATGATACAAAATATATGGGTGAAATGGCGGGAGCGGAAAAATTGCAAGAAAGAGAGAGAGAGAGAGAGAGAGAGAGAGAGAGAGAGAGAGAGAGAGAGAGAGAGAGAGAGAGAGAGAGAGAGAGAGAGAGAGAGAGCGAGAGAGAGAGAGAGAGAGAGAGAGAGAGAGAAAGAGAAAAATAAAGAGAGAGAGAGGGAGGGAGAGAGAGAGACAGACAGACAGACAGACAGACAAGGGAAAAGGCAAGCAGAGCACTAATTAATTCCTCGTATTTGTGTTTCGTGTCACAGGGAATTATTCTGCCTAATAGAGGTAATCAAGTAAAGCCAAATATTTATTTCGCAAGTGAAATCATAAACGTAGATCACCCTGCAATACATAAGGTGAA
>NC_091552.1:43057920-43067920 GCF_042767895.1 Penaeus vannamei
GTGTTAAAGGCATTCTTCTAGTTGTATTAGCGCCTAATCATACAAATTCAATTGTTTTCTCAAATACGAAATTCGGTAAAATATTGTGTTGATTAATCTTCAAGAACATGATGACAAGTCAGTTCAAAAACACGCCCACAGTAACGGTAGAACAGTAATTTCTAAAAGAATTGATTCTAAGAGTTACAACTAAAATACAGCAGTCGCCAAACTCTCACACATTGACTTTCCCACAATAACGATAAAAATATCAACTAACAAGTTATTTTCAAGGATAATAATTGGATTCTTAAAAGAAAAGAAAAAAAAGCGTTTGACTATTAGCTTTTCATTGTATTTCTTTACACTCAGTCCAGTAAAAAAAATAATAATTTTCCACTATGCGATCAAAAGTAAGCTCTTTGGAAACGGAAGAGACAAAATTTTGCCTCCATGATTGATATTTGAAATATGGCCGTGAAAACAAAATCCAAAAAAGGTGGAGGGAGAGAGAGAGAGAGAGAGAGAGAGAGAGAGAGAGAGAGAGAGAGAGAGAGAGAGAGAGAGAGAGAGAGAGAGAGAGAGAGAGAGAGAGAGAGCTGGGGAGGGGCATACATGTTTATGTGTAGGTGACATATCCTTTACGAATTGAAATGAATATGAGTTCGAAGTCTGAATGAAGTCGCTTTCTTTTTCATTATACATAAAGTATCTTACTTTATATCTACATTGCAAATTATCATAACATGTCCTAAACCACCTACTTCACACGATAGTAATTAACTGCATTCATCTTCCAAGAGGAACTACAGAGCATCTCATGGAGTAATACCAATCTACTCTACAGAACGAACTTTGACATGAAGGCTGTTAATTGCATGTTCTCAGAAAGTTAGGCTTATGTATTCAGCTCCAACTGCACTGGCATAACTACGTGGTGAAGGCATTGCATCCCTTCCTCACTTCCAAACCTAATTCACGCCCAAGAGTAGAATGATATGGGCTGATATTGATAAGGCTTTACATTTACATATCTTAGGTTTATATCTTGTATGAACATATATTTACATATGTATGAATAGAATAATAGAGATAAATAAGTGAGCGCACTAATATGAGTGTTTGTCGGTTCCTAATGCATGGCGCTTGAAAAATAGATACAGTCAAGTATTCATAAACCTGGAATGAAACTTTGCTAAAGATAATAACGATAAAATAAAAAATCCATTACGTGACGTTTTGAATGAAATGACAAAACCGAAAAAGGATGAAATAGATTCCCGTCGGTTTAAATCTTTAATATGGTTCAGTATGACTCGAAATGCCACGGTTTATATGTTTTTAATGCGGCATTACTTTACTTTATCACATTATATATATGCGTGTTTACTGAAGACATTACACTAATCGATCGCAATTATAAAGAACACTTAGATTGCATTTCTTCTTTTGGGAAAGGTACAATGTTAACAGATTCTAGTTGTATTAACGCTTAAACGTTTAATACAAATTCAATTACCTTCTCAAATACGAAATTCGGTAAAATGATAAGTGACGATCAATCTTCAATATGGTGACAAGAAAATTCTACTGGATGGAAACAACGCTATTTCAGTAACAGCAGAACAGTAATTTCAAAAAGAATTGCTTCTGAAAATGTTACCACTAAAAGTACAGCCAAATTCTCCAAACTTTTCCACACACATTAATCTTATACTATAATAAGGATAACAAATATAAACTAACAACAGTAGTAATAAGAATTATAACAATAGAGAGTAATGATTGGATTCATTAAATAAAACGTTTTCCTGTTAACATTTCATTGTATTTCTTTACTAACAGTCTAGAAAAAAATCAATAATTTTCCACCATACGATCACGTCAACTCTTCAAAAATGGAAGAGTCATAAAAATTTTGCCTCTCGTTTTTAATATTTGGAATATGCTCGTGGAGATTGTTGAATGTTTCATAACCAAAAAAAAAAAAAAAAAAAAAAAAAAAAAAAAGCGAGAGGTTTGATAAAATGTTGATAGAAAGACCTTTTTCGGATTTCACAATAATAATAGTTATATCTTGTTTCTTTCGGATTTCACAATAATAATAGTTATATCTTGTTTCATCTTTTACTTATTTATCAGGAAACGATGGAAAATATAATTTTTATCATAATATTTATTCATGTCCTTATAACAAACAAACATTATTCCTTGTATTCAAGACCCGTATTTCTTTCTTTCTCTGTCTTTTTAATTCCCAGACCTTTATTAGTATCAGCTTTGAATATTCGTTACTTCTGTATGCAAGTTAAAGAGTATGGTTGACTGGCCTTGGAATAATACACAATTACTGCGTTAAAATGAGGTTCCGTATGAAGATAAACAACTCATTTCCGTTAGTGTAATGAGACGACCATCAGATACATTAAAATATAACGCGGCTCAACCAGCTGTCCCATAAGCTGGATTGTAAAAGAGCATGAATTTTGTCCCATTCAAAAAGGGAAGAAAGAAAGGGAATAGAAGGTATTCAAAATGCGTAAACATCCACAAAGTGAGTGGGCGAAGGAGAGTGAGAAAGTGGGGAGGTACAGACGAAGAACGGGAGAGAGTGAGTGAGTGAGTGAGTGAGTGTGTGAGTGTGAGTGTGTGAGTGTGTGTGTTTGTGTGAGTGAGTGTGTGAGAGACAGAAAAACAGAGAGGCAGAGACAGAGTCAGACACAGACTGAAAAAACAGAGACAAAGAGAGAGAGATAGTTAGGCAGACAGACGGCAAGACAGACAGACAGAGACAAAGTCCAAGAGAGAATAGGGGCAGAAGGATCCCTACTTACAATATACAGAAGCCTACCCCAAAACTTCATTTAGCAGACTCATTATCTAAGATAAGCATACTTATGCTACCTTATCACGTATATATGTCATATATAAAGTTCACATACTAATTGGTTACACTGACAGTAATCATATTAATAACAGTATTCTACATAATAAAAGTGAGGTATGGAAGGAAAAGAGAGGACCTGCAAAGCAAAACTATGTTCCTGCAGAAGAGTTTCAATCACGGATACAATCATTCACTAGTCTTCAGTAATCCCAAGCTCGCTATAGTTTATTATTGTCATCCATTGGACGTAATAAATATCTCGAAATAACAAATCGATAAAGAAAATTATTTAAAAAATAATCTCCAAACCTGCGACCTTCTGATTAATTGACTGATATTATAATCCATTCAATATTGCCTTTGCCTTTTTGAAGACATTAACACATATGAGGACATAGAGGCATAAGAAGTTGAACCTGTGATTTACCGTACAATAAAAAAATGTTTCATTATCTGTAATTGGTGAGAATAAATCAAGTTTTCTATTCATTACGACTTTGTAGGTTCACATTCTCTGTGTGTTCAGAAGTCAAGTGAACAGAATCATTCTGACGTTAATAGGCTGAGTAACGTCTAGTCTGCTGTAACGGGCTGTTCTATCCCAGGACTTATTATTTATCAAGAACTTCAATAACTCAAATAGATCGTTTTTGGAGAAAACAAGATAAAAATATCTCATCCTTTAATCATGATCGGGAACATGTTTGTGGATTCCGTTGCAAATATCCTGATTAACGATAATTTGGAGAATTATGTAACTTTTAAAACGGGATAACATATATGTTATAAAATCCTGATCATGTAGGAAAACGTATCAACACTTTTTATTTAAAAAAAAATATATATATATATAAATATTATATATTTATTTCAGTTCAGCACTAAACTGGAAAATATTCATTTTAAAGAACACAATAAGGAAAAAAAGATTGGTTATTCTACGTAATATCTGAAGAAAATGTTTCAGAATTTTTATATCCATGACATAGCTACTAGGTGAATTAGCGAAAACGTGATGGTAAAAGAAATACCAAATATAAAAGGATGAGAAATTAAAATAAAAAATAACAACAGAGATTAGCTTTCTTCCACACAAGTTCACGTTATTTCTAGAATACTGCGAAAGAATCAGTCTCCAACTCGAAAAAAAAATCTCCCTGGACACATGGATAACGAACGAACCATTTTGCGCACGAGGAAAAACTACATTTATTTTGTGTTATTTTTTATCGTTTGAAGTACTGGATCCAAATACCACAGTTATTGCAGCTCTCGCACACATCTGAACAATTATTCCATTGCCTCGATTGCGAAAACTGTCACAACCTGATGCAGTAATGAAATGACACTTCATATTCCGAATGAGCAATACAGAGAAAATAAACAGAGTGGGAGAAAGTAATAGAGAGATAGATAGAGACAGATGAATGAATGGAAGAGAGAGAGAGAGAGAGAGAGAGACAGAGAAGGGGCAGAGGGAGAGGGAGAGAGAGAGAGAGAGAGAGAGAGAGAGAGAGAGAGAGAGAGAGAGAGAGAGAGAGAGAGAGAGAGAGAGAGAGAGAGAGAGAGAGAGAGAGAGAGAGAGAGAGAGAGTAAGAGTAAGAGAAAGAGAAAGAGAAGAGAAAGAGATAGATAGATAGATAGATAGATAGATAGAGAAAATTGGAAAAGGAGATATGAATGAATGAAGGGAGAAGATAAATGAATAAACAAATAAGCAGGAAAGAGGAAAAGGTGGATAAACACACGGATTCCGAGAGAGAGCAGAATCAAAGACAGATACGTAGAGAGAAGAAAAGACAAAAGGAGGAAAACGAGACAAAGAGGGAGAGAGAGACAGAGACAGAGACAGAGACAGAGAGAGATAGAGAGAGAGAGAAAGAGAGAGAGAGACAGAGAGAAAGAGAGAGACAGAGAGAGAGAGAGAGAGAGAGAGAGAGAGAGAGAGAGAGTGGCAGATGGAAGGGGTTAAAGAGCACAGAAAGAGAGAAAGAGAAAGAGATGGATGGAAAAGAATAAGAGATAAGACCGGAAAGAGAGAAGATACCTGAATAAAAGAAGAGACAAGAAGAGGGAGAAGGCTGGAACTCTGTTGCACTTACTGAAAAAGATAAGGATTAGAAGGCGAGTGACAGTTGACATTCGAGATTTCATGGCCCAGTGTAGATATAGGATATGTGACCATCTTTGGCTTATGCAACAGTTCTTATTTTTTAAATTACTGTATGAAAGTTGTCTCATCTCAACAATATTAATAATAATGATAATAGCAGCAATAATGATGATAATAACAGTAATAATGATGATAATAACAGTAATAATGATGATAATAATAACATAAGCAACAACAATATTCGTAATAATAATAACAGTTTTAATAATAATGATAATAATAATAATAATAATAATAATAATAACAATAATAATAATAACAAATAATAATCATAGTAACAATAATGATTTTAATAATAATGATAATGATAATAATAATAATAATAATAATAATAATAATAATAATAATAATAATAATAATGATAACAACGATAATGATAACAATAATGATAATTATGATAATGATAATCATAATAATATTAATAATAATGATTAATAATAACTTCTGCCTCTCTCTCCCTTTCCTTTTTACAGACGTTCTCTACAGGAGAATAAAAACGTAGAAAGAGAAAATGAATCTGATTATTTTAATTCCACGTTGGCAATCCCTCTCATTTATGAAGTTACGCTTCTCAATTGTATTTGTTGTTTCCTTTTCTGTAAATTCATAAATTTTGCTCTGTTTTTCAATCAGTCAATTTCGTTTTTTTTTTTAGATTTCTCTTTCCATGTGATGTTCCATCTTTATTTTTTTCTGCTGACAGTTATTTGTTTTCTTTATCTCCTTGCTGTATATTGTGAAAAGTTTGTTTTTTTGTGTGAATATGGAAGACTTGGGTTGATAACCATATGACTAGGATGATATACTGATGTCAAAATATACTGAAAATTTACTTTATGCATTGGAAAAGAATGGAAAATTTTCTGATATTTTACTACAGAAGAATTGCAGATTACTCTCTAGATTAAAAACACTTAGGTTAAATCACTAGCTATGAGGGGAGCCCGGGCTGTGCCGACTCGATCAACGCGTACCAGCGAGTGCTGACGCGGCAGAGCTTAGTCCTTACCCACCGTGATGCCCAGCCACAACAGTAACCTCCGGGCGACAGATGTAACCTCTCACTCCTGGGCGGGATGCGAACCGCCGACCCCTCGGATGAGAGAGGACACATTACCGCTAGCCTGGAAGCTTGACTAAAGCTATGGTCACACTAGTCTTCTCTGTCCAGGGATCCCTAGACAGCCTTGCCGAAATCAGGTCAGCTGACCAATCAAAAGCTGTAGCTGGCCAGACTTCGGCGAGGCTGTCTAAGGAAGTGTGACCTTAGCTTAACGCCCATAACATGTACAGCAATGTCCGATTATCCTTACTTCTTTCTTCCAGGGAGAAATCTGTCACGCGTTCCTGGGAGACACTTTATAACTTACTCGGTTATTCATAATCTATTCTCCATTCAGTGAATCTGTTTGATATTTTTCATTTTGTTTTGGAAAAAAATAGCATAAACACGCACTAAGAAATCAAGACTAAATGCCATTTAACCTTACCACATCAGTTACAATTAGTGTTTGAGTCCACAATATGCGCGCGAACACAAAAGGCGAAAAAACAACCCGACGTTTCGGTAAAGTAGTGCCTCTACATTTTTTTTTTTTTTTTTTTTTACTGTAAGCTCCACGTGTCTCTGTAAACACATTACAAGATCCCCTCCATCCACGAGCATCCAAAGGGAACTCATAAAATGTGGAAAAAAAGGAGAGAACCAATATTTCCTCGCCACAAGATGCTTCGAGATTGTGTTATTTGATATTGCATTACATCGAACTTTATTCCTTTACTCTCTCCCAACAATAAGTGCCAACTTTGTTAACTTACTTGGGGGTAAACTTTGCATACGAACCTGGGGCTACTTCATTACTTTTTGTGTGTACGTATGTCGTTTTTCATCTTGCTTTTACGCGAAATTCTAATACAAGAGTTTGTATACAATTGTACACACACACATATGTATATATGTATAGATTTATATGTATGTATGTATACATATATATTCATCTCTCTCTCTCGCTATATCTATCTATCTATCTATCTATCTATCTATCTATATATATGTATATATATGTATATATGTATATATATATATATATATATATATATATATGTATATATATGTATATATATATGTATATATATATATATATATATATATATATATATATATATATATATATGTGTGTGTGTGTGTGTGTGTGTGTGTGTGTGTGTGTATGTGTGTGTGTGTGTGTGTGTGTGTGTGTGTGTTTGTGTGTGTGTATGTGTGTGTGTGTATACCGCCATGTAACATTTCCCAGGTGAAATCCGATGAAAAGACCAATACATATTATGAAACAGAAACAACCCCCACGCTGCTGCTTATTGCATACTCTGCCTGCAGATGCGATAAGACATACTTTGGTGAAACAGGACGTGGTTTCAACACCAGGAACAGCGACACACTGAGTTGATGTCCGTCACCACAGGGATTCCAACGCCATGGTGGTTCATACTCCATGGAGAATTAAACAAACAGAAGAGACAAATTATGGAAGCTGGATACATCGCGACGAAGAATATGAACACCGCATCGGACAGCTTCGAATTGTCCAAGATCGCGACAGCAATTATGCGAGTAGCGAGTGGGAGGTCACATTCGTCAGCTGATTCATTCGCTCATGTCTGATATACACATGGTCTGTAGTTTCTCTGATGTTTGTATTGCTTAAGGGATATATATGAAACCTTGAAGATATTCATTCAGGTCAACATAAATACAGCTCATATATGCAGATATCCACACACACACACACACACACACACACACACACACACACACACACACACACACACACACACACACACACACACACACACACACACACACACACACACATACACACGCACACACACAAATATATATATTAACAAACCTTGACATATAAATAAAGCCAAGAGGAGATAGTGTAGATTGTAGCAAAGTTAAATAATTATTGAGTTCCTTAATGACACCAGTCTCTTTTTCATCTATTTAGTAATTTCACGGTTAAGATGAAAGCGCCAGGAACGATGTATTTCGGTATGTTCAAACACAGGGTTGTGAACTCGGAAGTTAGCAAAGTTTGGGATCACATGGTAGTCTTTACAAAGTCTTAGAAACCCGATGTCCTTCTGCAGCTTCTTCAAACGGAAGGAGAGCTTCTGAGTCCTTCTGAAGATGTTGAGTGTCGTCTTGTTATATTTGTTCCTAAAATATTCCGTAATGGGTTTGTCAGTAAGGGCGAATCGTTAGTATGAAGAGGTAGATCAATACGGCCGTGAAGAATCTCATCTTTACCGTGAAATTACTAGATAGATAATAAAAGAAAAGAAACTACGGTCATTAAGGAACGCAACAATGATTTAACTTTGCTAAAATCTGCACTATCTCTTCATGACTTTAATTGTATATCAATTTTAATCAATGGAAATATGGAAAAGTCTCGAATCACGTCTCTAACTTCCAACAACCCGTCACCATGGCGAGTTTTGATGTCGAATCGTTATTCACAAACGTACCTCTACAAGAGACCACGGATGTAATAGATAACAGCCTAGACTATATTTATCGTGGCAAATTTAGATTGGGTGTAATTACATTAAATAAATATTGGAAATCGCAGCCCATCGTTCAGTTTTTACGTTTGACGGCTGCTTGTACACGCAAACAGATGGTGTAGCTATGGACTCTCCACTTGGCCCCTCCTATACTAATGCATTTATAAGTCATCATGAAAAAATTGGCTAGAACATTGCCCGCCTGACTTCAAACCTTTACATCATCGTTGATACATCGACGACACTTTTCTGCTCTTTGAACACCTTTCACTCGTTTAGCTTTTTCTTGATTACCTAAATTCCAAACACCCCAGCATCACCTGTGAATTGCAAAAGGGCCACCAATTGTCATTTTTAGATACTATGGTCTTCAACAACATTGGTATCTTCCATAGTAGCATTTTATCGTAAACCAACTTTCTCAGTTTTATCCCATATATTTACAAAATCAACAGTGTTAACACTTATAACTACAGCCTACAATATATGTAGCACTTGTGCCGCCTTTCATAAGGAAATGTTATTTCTGAAAAAAAACAACTTTGCAACAAATGGGTACCCATTCCATTTATTTGATAAAATTACCAAAACTTTTCTATATAAGAAATTCACCAGTGAACAGATTGTCCCTACTGTTAAACTACCCTACATGGGTGATTTAAGCTATGAAATCAAGAAACAGTTAAAACACTTGCAAAATAATTACCCCTAAATTGTTTAATTTTGTTTTTAGTTACACCAACACAATAGCAAAGTTCTTAAAACATCCTTTAAATCACAGCTCTGACTTGCGTTCTAATCTGGTATATTTATTTACCAGTCCTATCAGCCAAGCTAGGTACGTAGGATCAACCTCAGGATGGCTATGTCACCGCCTCTCCGAACATAGAGGCAAATCCTTCAGAACTGGTCTCCCGCTGAGCAAATCATCCTTTGGCAATAAGAGAGTATTCACAAGAACACTCATACCCCTTTCCTACCACATATATAAGTATTTTGTCATCTTGCTCTTCCCGCCTAGACCTCATCACCTCAGAACCCCTCCTGATAAAGATGCAACTAGAGCTTAACATTACCACAGTAACCCCCTTGTTTACCCACTAAATTGCTCATCACCATGAACACCCTGTTTTTGGTACGTTTACCATTTTTTGTGCGTTTTCAAATATTTTGTATACATTTATATTGTGTTTTGTATAGAGTTTCGGTTTATATCACTATTTTATTTTTCTTATGGTAAAGCCAGAACCACATATTTACATTGTTTAATGACCCTTATGTATGTGTATATGTATATGTATATATATATATATATATTTATATATATATATATATATATATATATACATATATATATAGGGAAATAGAGAGTCAGAGAGAGAGAGAGA
>NC_091552.1:43082920-43087920 GCF_042767895.1 Penaeus vannamei
GGTTACAATCTTGTATAAAACTGAAAGAGCCGCAATAACTCTACGATGTCCAATGTCCAAATTTAAGTCAGACAGGAGAAATTTAATGGAATTAAAAGAACGATCAAGCAGTCTTAAGTGTAAGTCTGCAGCAGATAACCACACAGAAGAACAATACTCAAAGTGAGGCAGAATAAAAGAAAAGAAGCACCTACGTGTAATGTTGTCATCTTCAAAGATTTTCTTGCACTTGCGAATGATGCCTAACTTTGATGATATTGCCCGGGCCATATTCCTAATATGCAAAACAAATATAAGCTTTTAATCAAAGGTTACACAACTAAGAGCTTCAAGTTATCCACCGAAGTGATTAAAACTCCATTAATCAGCAGACTTGGATGCTGAGGCAACTGCGTTCGAGACCGACTCACAATCATTTCTTTAGACTTAGTAGGATTTAATTTCATGCCCCACCGAGAGCACCACGATTGAATCATCATCAGGTCTACAGTGAGACTGTCAGCTACTATTTGCCTAGTTGCCGGAGAAGGAATATCAGCATAGAGAGAAGTATCATCAGCATATGCCAACATTTTATTAGTAATGCCAGACCACATATCGCTTGTATACAAGATAAAGAGCAAAGGGCCAAGAACACTACCCTGAGGAACCCCAGAAGATACATGAGAATACGAGCTAAAACTACCATCAACATGAACACGCTGCTGCCTACCAGTTAAAAATTCAGTTAAAATACTTCAAACTTTAATACCTACACCAAAAGACTGTAACTTAAAAATTAAACCCTTGTGATTAACAGTGTCAAAAGCTGCACTAAAATCCAGCGAGACAAGTCTTGACTCATGACCCTTATCTAAAGCAGACTGCATTTCATGCACCAACATAAGCAGTGCATCATTGCAGCCGAGTCCCTTTCTAAAACCAAACTGAGTCTCTGGAAGAAACGGTCTCAAATGTACAGAAAGACGTTTGACCAGCAAACGTTCAAAAACCTTGGATAAAATTGGTGTAATTGAAATGGGCCTATATTCAGTAGGTGAAGACTGTAGTGGGCCCTTGGGAATAGGGGTAACATTACCAAAGCGCCAGCACTCTGGAAATGACCCTTTACGAACTAAAAGGCGTAAGATTACGGCTAATTTAGGAGCTAATTGGCCATTTAGTCTTTTAAAAACCAAAGGAAGCAAGCCATTAGGGTCTACTCCACCATATTCATCTAGTTCAGATAACAGATACTTGATTTCAGAGGACCTGAAAGCAAATTAATTAAAGCATGGCAATGGGTGAGGAAGTTCAATATCTTCTAAACTTTATTTTGAAATAAAACAATCTGGTAACAAGGTAGCTTTCTCAAACGGAGTATACGTAGCACTACCATCAGGTTTCATTAAAGGAGGAATGGAAGACTCAAGACCAGAGATGTTTTTAGTGTTGACTACCATTTATGCGGCTGTGAGGCTTGTGAGGCTTATTTCGTTGGTAGATGTCGTCTGTGAAGATTTTGAGTACCTATGACATTTAAATCGTGGCTATTTAGGAGAATGATATCTGGGTTGCGGTAGGTGTATGTTACAAAGTTCTTGTTTTCTTGTCTGCCAGTGTAAGACGTTATGTTGTAATATTCTGAGGGTTGTCATTTTGCTGTCTTGGATGAGGATTGCATTGTTTCTGCATATTCATTTTTCACACCTTTCTCCCTACGATCATCCTACCATTAACCTCTATAGATCCTGCTTCCGGATGCCTTTATATTTTTCTTCTTTGTGTATGGAGTATGAACTTTAGGTTTCAAGCTTTTATTTCTTTGCCAATCATGATTTTGTCGTAACTGGCATATTTTCTAGGGTCGTTTGCGTATACTTAGAGCCCTAGTTTCTCTGGGTCTGCTGGGATGCCTCGATATAGTAATCTGGTGATTGGTTTGGGTTTTCTTGTGAGGGGAAATATATATAAATATAAAAATAGATATACACATATATATCTATATCTATCTATCTTTCCATCTGTCAATCTATCTATCTATTTATTCTCTCTGTCTCTATCTATTAGTTTAATTTTCTCTCTCTCTCTCTCTCTCTCCTCTGTGTGTGTGTGTGTGTGTGTGTGTGTGTGTGTGTGTGTGTGTGTGTGTGTGTGTGTGTGTGTGTGTGTGTGTGTGTGTGTGTGTGTGTGTGTGTGTGTGCGCGCGCGCGCACGTAAATATATGTTTATCTATCTATCTACCTATCTATTTATCTATCTATCTATATATCTATATATGCATACTTTAATCATTTTCTTATATATGTATATAGGATACAAAACTTAATTCGACTGACTACAAATAGCAAGTCCTTCTTTTAGTCATTAATAAACATAAATCGCATTGAGGCGTTGCTTCATTAGGTAGGTACAATTACTTGACTAGTCCATTAGCGGTTCCTGAGTGACCCGGTGTGGCGTAGGATAAAGAGTCAGGGCGCATGGGGGCGGTTTTTAAGACGGAGAGGAAAATCCCGCAGCAGAAACCATTGGATAAATCCTAGACCTGGATTTCTTATAAATTCTTAATAAACGCTAGAATTTTTTGCTCCTCTCTCGGGAATAACAGTAATGAGAACAATAATATTGATATTGCTGATAATAATAATGATAACCAATATCGTATCAGTATCATTGTCATCTTTCTAGACATCATAATCATCTTATTGTATTTGCTGTTATAATTTTTATTACTATCGAATCATTTAATCTGACATTTTTATATATTTCTGTTGGTACTGTGATCAAATTTCAGAAATGAAATTCATTTTTCACGTCTTAGCCCGCAGCCAATAAAACGCTTGCCCATATTTATCGTGTAACTTCGTTTGTGTAAATATTTTTTCTCTTTGTCGGTTACTATTTTCTCTCTCATTCGAAAGACTTCCTGACCTTAAATTATCTCGTTTTTTGTTCCGATAGAAAATTTACCATTTTTTTGTTATTTATTTATCCTTTGTCTATTTATCCCTCTACGTGAGCCACATCGGTTTAATGCTTTCTTACCGTTTTAATCGAGGTTTTATTCTCGACATTTCATCCCGGCTTTATATACTGTCGTTTAGATGTACATTTTAAACCCATGTCTTCATAACCGGGATAATATGAGTTAGTACTGAATGTCGTATCTGGCAAAGCTTTGACAAAATATTTTTAGCTGGCTTATTTCTCCGACAACAAGCCAACGTGTCTCCGCAAAATTAGTTACGATTTCTTCCGAAAATCTCATAAACGGAAATATATTTGTTATCGATAAACTTCTATATCACCCCATATTTCTCTCACATCCGCCTTTTTTACTTTCTTCCCCAAACCCGAGTTTTTCCACTGCCTTGTATTTCCAATCTATCTCCTTTTTTTCCATTTCTTTCTTTCTTTCTTTCTCGTCTCCTTTTATATTCAAATATTTCATCACCTGGCGTGTTTGTTAAATCTTCCCCGGCAGTTTTAGAAGGCCGGCGCACAGAACGTCTCCTCGGTTGATTACTCTAGTGATTGCATCCAGTTATTGGTTTTCTCAAGCCAAATATTTGCTCGGAAGGTAATAAAGATGTAGTACCTAAGGGGCTCTTCCTCCGACCTTGCCTCTGGATCTTATCCCGTTCCCTCTGCCGGATGTGAGGTCTTCAGCCGCTGGTTCCGTGCCGTGAGTAGGCGTTATACTCTGGACTCGTGCTTTTTCTATGTAAAGTATGATTGTTGTTATTATTGTCATTATTGTTGCTGTGGTTGTTTTGTTGTTGTTGTGGTTATCATTGGTATTAATTTTATTGTTATCATCAAAATTGTTTTTGTTATATCATCATTACTGTTAGTATCATAAACATCGTTATCGTTATTATCATCATCATCATTATTGTTATTATCATCATCATCATTATTGTTATTATCATCATCATTATTGTTATTATCACCATTATTGTTATTATCATCATCATCATCATCATTATTGTTATTATCATCATCATTATTGTTATTATCATCATCATCATTATTATTATCATTATCATAATTATTTATATTATTGTTGTTGATGTTGTTGTTATTATTATTATTTTTTTATTACGACTATTTTTTTTTTACAATTATTCGTAGTTGTAGTAATGGTAATGGTAATAGTAGTACTTAGCAATGGTAGTAGTAGTTATAGTAGCAGCAGTAGTAGCAGTATAATTTAGATAATGGTAATGACTAGAAAAATAATAACAAAAAAACAACAACAGTAATAGTGATATATGTTACTGATGTCATTATGATGATGGAGTGTTCATGATAATAGCGATATTGATAATAGTAATCATGAAAACATATATAATAGTAATGATGATGGTGATAACTATGATATAGATAACATTATTATTGTTATTACTGTTATCATCATTATTGTTATTATTGTTGTTGATATTCTTATGGTTATGTTGATAATATTAATAATGATAATGAAAATAATAATGCTGATGATGAAAATTATCATAAAATAATAATAAAAGTAATGATGATAATAGTGCTAACAGTGAGAATAGTGATAGTAATAACAATAATAAAAATAACAGTGACAATAACAATAATAGCAATAAAAATAATAGTAACGATACTTTTAATAATATAAATAATAATAATAATTGTAGTAATAGTAACGAAAATATTAATAATGCTAATAAAAGTAATAATAATTGTAGTAATAGTAACGATAATATTAATAATGGTAATAATAGTAATAATAATTGTAATAATAGTAACGATAATATTGATAATGCTAATAATAGTAATAATAATTGTAGTAATAGTAACGATAATATTGCTAATGCTAATAATAGTAATAATAATTGTAGTAATAGTAACGATAAGATCAATAATGCTAATAATAGTAATAATAATTGTAGTAATAGTAACGAAAATATTAATAATGCTACTAATAGTAATAATAATTGTAGTAATAGTAACGATAATGATAATAATGTTAATAATAGTAATAATAA
>NC_091552.1:43092920-43095420 GCF_042767895.1 Penaeus vannamei
TATATATATATATATATATATATATATATATATATATATATATATATATATATATATATATATGCATATATATATGTATTTACATATATATATATGCATATATACACATATATGAACATATATATAAACATATATATATATATATATATATATATATATATATATATATATATATAAATATATATATATATATGTGTGTGTGTGTGTGTGTGTGTGTGTGTGTGTGTGTGTGTGTGTGTGTGTGTGTGTGTGTGTGTGTGTGTGTGTGTGTGTGTCTGTGTGGGTGGGTGGGTATGCATGCATGTATACAATTTCTGCGTATTCGTAAGGCTGTCGACCGTGTCTATATTCATTATTCACTGAACAGATAAGCTCTGGTTTCTAAACGGAAGATTACCTGACTTCAAGCATGAATTAGCTGTTGCCTACGCTTTTAGGCCCAAAAGGATTGAGTTACAGCAGCGGTAGGACTGGCTTTACATAACTCCGGTCCCAGCTTGCCTTGCACAAGCGTCGCATTGAGAGTAAAGCTGCAGAAACGAACGAGAAATTCCAGTTGTGATGAAGTTGTTAATTCGAATAGTACAAGCAACATATGTCATAGTTATTATATTGATTACATATTGACAATTATATTCATCTTTGCTCTCGATATATATATTTTTTCTTATGATTATCTTGATCATTCACTTAATAAATGAATAATATCTTCTTTGTTTATCTTTGTATAAGTTCTTGCTCTCCTTGCTTCGTAATGTTGCTATCAAGCCACCAATATTATTGTCTATTACCTCATTATTGCTGTCGTTACGTGAGTCAATTGCTCGGCAATAAGTACTCCGATACGATTATTACACTCGAGCAACGCTGCCCGTGTTGTTGCAGAATTATAGTTGTTAATATTTTTCTTTTCGTAATTGTCTTCCTTCTGCTTCATTAGCACTGGATAGTTTTTTCTTTTCTTTTCTTTTTAGGTATTAAATGCTTTTTGTTACTTTCACGGTACTGTAGGGCTAGGAAGCAGAGTTACTGAGTAAATTGATCTTTTCGAGGATTTCAAGTATTGTTAGGAAAACATACAAAGTATCCGAGGCTGTCAGTTAATTGTTTTCCTACCATTACGTAGTCTGTCTCAGATCTCAAAATCTGGAGACTGCATGTGGATAATAATACTAAAAATATATTTAATTTGTCCATGACACAATATATATATATATATATATATATATATATATATATATATATATATATATATATATGTGTGTGTGTGTGTGTGTGTGTGTGTGTGTGTGTGTGTGTGTGTGTGTGTGCATATATATACATATACATATATATTCATATATATATATATATATATATATATATATATATATATATATATATATATAGAGAGAGAGAGAGAGAGAGAGAGAGAGAGAGAGAGAGAGAGAGAGAGAGAGAGAGAGAGAGAGAGAGTACTGGAATAAATTGACTGGGGCCTCATCACTCCACACAATCTCTGTTGGAAAGTGTGCATCTTCTACACATCGTACCAAACACGATGTGTGTGTGTGTGCGTGTGTATGTGTATTCATATATATATATATATATATATATATATATATATATATATATATATATATATATATATATATATATATATATATATATATATATATGCTCGATATAGAGACTGAATGAACTCCGAGATGGATTCCTACAGGCAGGGAGGCTGGTTATAAAGTATTAAGTGTGACATGAATAAAAAAAAATGTTTACGAGAATATGGTGGTTGAGTAACTCCGTTGTATTAAAAGAAAACAAGAAAAAATAGTGTAAGAGTGAAAATGAGTCATAAAAAGAGACGGCGACGGTACTAATGCTTATGATTCTCCAATGTTGTAAATAAATTGCGACTCATAATTGCAGCTGACGTGCAAGTAACTACATTTCGTATGCAGGTCTTGCGATCTACTCTTAAAAGCAAGCCTTGTGTATATTCCGGACTATGACAGCTCAGGAAACCACTTAATTTTGCGGACGGAAAACACAACACGTGTCATGATAACGTTGTAAAATATGTTGCAATGTTAAAGTTCCCCTCCCAATAAATATATATGTCTGTGTTTGTTTATATATATATATATATATATATATATATATATATATATATATATATATATATAATAGATGTGTGTGTGTATATGTATGTGTGTATGTGTGTGCGTTTGTTTGTATGTGTGTGTTTTTTTATGTATATGTGTGTCCGTGTGTGTGTGTGTGTGTGTGAATATATGTATGTATAAATGTATATGTTGGTATACACAACCACAGCGTTTCCACTCAAAACCAAAAAGAAAGAATAAACGCCATTAGTGAAGCCTTCCCCAAATTCTTCGTCCGCAACCCTCCTCTTGATACCTGATTCTGTCTCTCTACCATTATTTAATCTTATGGTTTAATCATTTGGGTTAATGAATCGTCTGAAGAGGGACACGTGAAGAGTTATTTTCATTTCTTT
>NC_091552.1:43107920-43117920 GCF_042767895.1 Penaeus vannamei
TGCAATTGTGGTTGTGGGTTGTTTTTGATGATGATTACAAGATGATGATGATGATGATCCTCCTCCTCATCATCATTATCATCATCATCGTTGTTGTTGTTATTATGAATATGCTGAAACGACTGTAGTGGCAATGGTAACAGCCTCACGAATGCCATGAGGCTTAACGCGGCCAGGCCACATGGCTGAGGTATTATCGTAACAGAATCATTGAGATCTGTTTCTAATACTTCGTAATAGAATATGTGCTACTGGATCCCCCTCTCTCTTTCTCTCTCCTCCCTTTCCCCCCTCTCCCTCTTCCTCTCTCCTCCCCTTCCCCTCTCCCTCTCTCTCCTACCATTCCCCTTCTCCCTCTTCCTCTCTCCCCTCCTTCCTCCTCTCTCTCCCAGTTTTTCTCCCTCTCCCTCTTCCGCTCTCCTCCCCTCCCCCCTCTGCCTCTCTCCTCCCCTTCCCCCTCTCCCTCTTTCTCTCTCCTCCCCTTCCTCCTCTCTCTCTCTCTCTCTCTCCCAATTTTTCTCCCTCTCCCTCCCTCCTCCCCTCTACCGCTGGGACAAATTTCACCGTTCCCCCGTGATGCACTGTTCAGTTCTGTTCATTTCTTACGTCTTTCTATCGTTGTTAGGATATGGTTGAACGTAACATAAATTGATACATTACCAATAGTACTAATTTGTTCTTGTGATTATTAGTGACAAGATGGGTACAGTTCTAATGGTAAATTTATTTTTTTTTCTTGGAATTGTCTGTAAATTACGCAATTGTAAATCTCAAGCAGCAATGATTATAAACTATGATTAAAGATACGCATTACCAAAAGTTATAAAAAAAAAAATGTCCATCGTTGCTACTGAATATTATTTTAATAAGGGGCGAGAACCATATGGCAGCAAAGTGGGACTTTTAGAACAGAAAAGAGTTGACAGAACATCTAGTCTTAACATAAAAATGATATTTTGGTGTGGAATAAATTTTGCATCCTCGTTCGTACCACGATCACTAAAACTTTATTACACAATTAAAAAATTAAAAAGTGGAAAGGAAAGGAATGTAGAAATGTGTTTATTTGGTTATTTTTAAAAGTGTCAGTACAGTGACTAGGCTATTTACAGTATATACAACAGAAAATCTCATAAATGCCGACAACGGCATTTATAATAAAAATGGAAGGAAAATGGAAAGAAAAAGTATATATATATATATATATATATATATATATATATATATATATATATATATATATATATATATATATATATATGTGTGTGTGTGTGTGTGTGTGTGTGTGTGTGTGTGTGTGTGTGTGTGTGTGTGTGTATGTGTGTGTGTGTGTGTGTGTGTGTGTGTGTGAGAGAGAGAGAGAGAGAGAGAGTTTGTGTGTGAGGGGGGTGAGTATGAGTGTGAGGTTGAAATTGTGTGATATACATAGACATATATATGTATGTATGTATGTACACACACACACACACACACACACACACACACACACACACACACACACACACACACACACACACACACACACACATATATATATATGGGTGGTTACAGTTAGGTGGGACTAGTGTCACACATTTCATTTGACATAATAACTGTCTTCGTATCTCTTCCATATATTTTATTTGACAGTAAGAATCGAAAGACGATTGGCAAGCTACCGTTGTGAATATTAATGTCTGAGGAAAAATTAAGAGAACTAGAATTCCAGGTTTAGTGGAAAAGGTTAATCGGGAAAAAAAATTAATTCGATCTTTTTCAACGAAAAGTGGAAGAAGAAATAAAACAAAATGCCTAGAACTTCGACCTGTGACAGCTATGGTATGCACAACTGAAAATGTTTGTAACTGGAAAATAATTTCTCATTCGTAGGGTTCAAGTTATTGACATTCAAAATAAAAAGCGCATTTTCGATGGAAAAATATTTTAAGATTTCTTGAAGGATGTTAAAATTTATTGTTCATTACCGCTTTTGACGGAACTTCTCGATCAGATATCCTGGATTCGTTTCGTAATCAAGCCTAGCAATTTTCCAACGAAGTCCGGATGAATTTTACAATAATTTTACGACGTCACTTTAGAAAAAAAAAAATGTTGCCGAGAAAGCTGATTGATTACGATGAAATTTTCTTGGTAGTTTGTTTCCTTTGTCGCTAATAGATACTGTGAGAATGCTTCTCCGTAGCCCAGGGGGTGCCTTATGTAATTTGGAAATATATAATTGTTCCCCCGAGTGACCTAGAACCCCATGAGAGTGGTAGCGGGCAAAAGAGGGGTTCTAGAATACGTGAGCATAGTATGGTACTGTAGTGGACTGAAACGAGCGATATTTTCATTTGGTGTTTCTCCCTCCGCAGCCTGGCATAATCTATGGAAAAGCACGAGAATGTCCCGCGACGAGAAACTCTAAGGGAATTGCACGCCCGATTTTATTTAAATATCAACTCGAGGATCTATACGTATTGCACAGACAGGCGAACGAAGCTGCGGATAAAGGACACCGTTGAAAAGACGGACAGTTTCCTTCCAAGAAGAGGGCGGGGAGCACCCACGGACCATACCCAGGAGGCGGACGCGTGCCTGTATATCATTTTATTAATTCTTTAATAAATAATTACTTAAATAAGAGAATGATAACTTTTTTTTATAGTAAACCCCGCCACTCTACTCACCACAGAGCACCAGCTTGAAAAAGACTCAAACGTATTTATAAGGAAATTACGGCTGAGAATTTTCTTTTAATTATTATTATTTTTTTAATCAAGTTATTTGTATTTTTAATTAGTTTTTTTAAGGGTTCTCTTTAAAGGTAACGCATAATTAGAAAGAAACCATAAGGATCTCTTTTGTCAAAAGAATCGATTAAGAAACCTCGATCAATAAACATTCACTCCTTGCTACCTGTGTTCCTTGGATCACAGGTGTATAATTAAGGTGGTTCCCTCCTTTTCACGGCAGTTGCTGCAGGCTGAGGCAGGGGGCACCGTAGGCTCGCGGTCCTCCCTTTTTTATTTTGTGGATTTCTATTGGTGAGATACTGCAGCACGCAAGGTAAAGTGGTCGTGAGAAATGTTTTATTAAGTGGCAAAGTATTCATCTAGAAAGCTTATACGTTCGAGCTTAGAACCGAAGGCTGGTGCTCTCATCTTTTTTTTAAGTGATTTTCATTTTGAGTGTCTTGAGTGTGCGGATTTTATTTTTGTGCTTTTTATTTTTCTTCCTCTTTTTTTAAGTTCATTTGAATGTTGAAACTTTTAAAGTTCTTTTTTTTAGAGTTCTTTTTAAAGGGACTAGTCGCCGTCCCTTCAGTTTTTGTAATTTTCTTTTATGAAGTATTTCATATTTTATCGCTTTATAATAAACTAGTCTAGATCATCCGTGAATTTCTTAAGTCTTAAGTTTTTAAAAGTTGATGTGCCTGGAAAGAAAAATAATATTAATGTTGCTTGATTGCTGATTTCACCTGAAAGAGAAAGGTTAACGGAAGTTGATGTGATTGTTGATTCACCTGGAAGCGAATATTACAGTAACTTTTTGATTAACCTGGAAGAGAACACCAAAATAAAATTACCTGCTGGAAGAGGATATCTATACTAAAAAGATAGTCTTATCCGAAATCCTTCACACGTGGTAAAAAAATTCCGTGCTCGTCCTCCCCGCTCTAGTTACGTTTACCCTGTCTTACTGATTCATACATTCTACACTACATACATTACAACATATGTACACATTCTTTCCCTCCTTTGCACAAGTCTTTCACACATTGCCTTCTCCCAGCTAACACCCCGTTCCCGTGCGTACTAAACGGGTGTTGGCAGTGAGCGTTACCATGTACATTTCTGCACAGTATGGCGTGGTAATAGTTAAAGTAAATTCCGTACGCTACAGTGCCGCTTTCCCCGTATAATAAAATATAAGCTAAATATACAAAACTAAATAGAAAAAGGTAAGTAAAATCAAACTGGCCTTATTACTTTATAAAAACTACTAAGAATCAGTTAAGAGGCCTATATATGAAATAACATTTAATTTACATAATTCATACACCAAGTTCATCCGACTCACAATTAATAAAAGAAAATCTGTCAGGACACGTAACTTTTGCTTACCTACAGTATGGCGGGTTACACTGTTCGCTGAATCCAGCTACAAACTCAGTTATCCAAAGTGGGGATGGAGAGAAACATAGATGTTGCTTCTACCAAGTACGGGGGCCGACTGGTTATTTTGCGGGAAACAAGGGTAACCACATGACCGCATGTTGTGACGTCACGGTTGTAAATCTTTATACTTTCAAAAATATAAGAGAACACTTATAAAATTTTATAAAATGAAAATGAAAAGAGTACGTAAAATACATAAAACACAAGAGAAAGAACACGTGGCAGGTAAGTACCTTCAGAAAGTGGGAGAGCGAGAGGACTGCGGGATGTGGGAGGCTGTGATATCAAGCGCAACTCTTACAATATCATAAACAATTGAGCTGTGATTCTAACTGCCTCGGCCAGAAGTATTAACTCGAGTATAATAATAGCTTTATTATTCTCTAGAAAATAAATATTAGATACTTATGATGATGCATAATGGTCATCCTGGAGTAGTTCGAAGAACGTTGATATTTCTCATTGTTATTTTATTCTGAAAGACCTATTATTGTTATTAAGAGCAGATATTCTTTTAAACTTGCTCTAAAATGTGTGGACATTTTTCTAGTCATTCATAATCTATTGTGCTACTTGGTGATATGTAAAGGAGTTTTTGAAATTCTAGTTTCCCTAAATTCTTATTTATTTAATCTTCTTCAGTTAAGGCAAAACAATGGCAAATACATATATGAATATGTATATGTATATTATCCACTGTCATTACATACGCTGTCAATTCTGTATTTTTCGCTTCCACTTCTGTCACCCGCAACGAAGGGGAATGAGTTATCACATACTGTGTGTACTTTTTAAAATATATCAGACCTCTCTGCATGTTCCAAATCTATTAACATATCTTTATTTTTCGGTGATAAAACTTTAACAAATACTTAATGAAAATGGTGATCATAACAGCTAAAACGATAACCACCACGAATTATAACAAATCGAAGAATGTTTAGCTTCCGGACCAAAAAATTCAATCCTTCTTTTCCTCAGTTCCCTCATGAACCTACCTCCCCCCCCCCTCCTCAGATCTAAATATCAAATTTGTCATAAAGAAAATAACTACAAATAGGTTCTGATACCTCTGGAACGAGACTTCTTAAATCCTTAAATTCGCTGATTGTATGGTAACCTTCGACACTCGACCCAGCAATTGAGCCAATTTACAATCACGGTGTCGAAAAAATATATATATATTTCTCTCTTCTTTTACGTCGTTGAAGAAATATTTGCCTCTAAAAACCGTGGCAAACGAAGTAGGGAAAACCGAATAACAACCAAAGAAATGTATATAGACGAACGACCCGGCCAGAGTTCCTATTGCACGCCGGGCTTTTTGTTCTAGAAACGCAGGTGCAATCAGGGCCGAAAGCATACGTGGAGAGGCAATAAAGACGCAAGGACAATATAGTGCAGAGGAAGGCTGTTGCAGAGTTTTCTGGTCGCACTTAAAATCAAAAGGGAATTCTTTAGGAGAAACGGATAAGAATGGTAATTGTTGTTTTATATGTTTATTTTTTATTATTATTATTATTTTTTTTTTGTATAATGTAATCGTCATAAGAAAGTGATATTGATAAGGATAATAATCACAAAGATAATATAATCATTATGTAATCGTCATACCGTCATATTGATAAGTAAGGAATAGTAATCAATAATCTTGATAATAAAAAGAAATAATAACAATGATGAGCATGATATGATCATGTGATGAGGATGTGGTTCATGATGATAATAACAATGAAACTGTTAATGATCATAAGGATGACTGTGATAGGGTAAGGGCAAGGATGATGACAATGATAATAATAATGATAATGATAAAAGTAATAATAATAATGATAATAATAATAATAATAATAATAATAAATTGATGATGCCGATAATAATAGCATTAATAAGGGAAATAATAATGGTATAAATAACGAAAATAATAATAATATTAATACTAATACTAATATTGCTAATAATAAAAATAACAACAACAATGATATTAAACAATGATGAGTGGAGGGGGCTCTTTCAAAATAAATGTATACCACATGTCAGTGTCCCAAACATCCAGAAGAGTCAGACTAAAACAAATAATAATAATAATAATCATAAAAACAAACAAGCAAACAAAAAATCTATACCACTTATAGTTAATTGACAGTTCATGCACCCATTTTCGACAATGGAATGCATGGCCCTATGAAGGTCAAATGTCGGCCGAAAGCAGAATTACCTTGATTTTGAGTCGCAATAAGAATGATGCAACAACAGATGCTGCTGCTACTGGCACTGGTTCTATTACTGCAACTGGTACTGTTGCTGCTGCAATGATGATGATAATATCGATAACAATAAGAGTAATAACAATAATGATAATACTAATAATAACATTGATCATAAATTATATTAGTACTATTATTACTAATACTACTATCACCACTGCCACAACTGTCTGCAATTGTGGATTTGGGTTGTTGTTGATGATGATTATGAGATAATGATGATGATGATCCTCCTCCTCATCATCATTATCATCATCATCGTTGTTGTTGTTATTACGAATATGCTGAAACGACTGTAGTGGCAATGGTAACAGCCTCACGAATGCCATGAGGCTTAACACGGCCAGGCCATGTGGTATTATCGTAACAGAATCATTGAGATCTGTTTCTAATACTTCTTAATAGAATATGTGCTACTGGATCCCCCTCTCTCTTTCTTTCTCCTCCGCTTCCCCCCTCTCCCTCTTCCTCTTTCCTCCCCTCGCTCCTCTCCCTCTCCCTCTCTCCTCCCATTCCCCTTCTCCCTCTTCCTCTCTCTCACCCTTCCTCCTCTCTCTCCCAGTTTTTCTCCCTCTCCCTCTTCCTCTCTCCTCCCCTCCCTCCTCTCTCTCTCTCTCTCTCCCAATTTTTCTCCCTCTCCCTCCCTCCTCCCCTCTACCGCTGGGACAAATTACACCGTTCCCCCGTGATGCACTGTTCAGTTCTGTTCATTTCTTACGCAGGAGAGGCTATCGTTGTTAGGATATGGTTGAACATAATATAAATTGATACATTACCAATAGCACTTATTTCTTCTTTTGATTATTAGTGACAAGATGGGTACTGTTCTAATGGTAAATTTATTATTTTTTTCTTGGAATTGTCTGTAAATTGCGCAATTATAGATCTCACGTAGCAATGATTATAAACAATGATTAAAGATACGCATTAGCAAAAAAAAGAAAAAAAAATAACATCATAGCTACTGAATATTATTTTAATAAGGGGCGAGAACCATAAGGCAGCAAAGTGGGACTTTTAGAACAGAAAAGAGTTGACAGAACATCTAGTCTTAACATAAAAATGATATTTTGATGTGTAATAAATTTTGCATCCTTGTTCGTACCACGATCACTAAAACTCTTATTTCACAATAAAAAATTTAAAAAGTGGAAAGGAAAGGAATGTAGAAATGTGTTTTTTTTGGTTATTTTTAAAAGTGTCAGTACAGTGACTAGGCTATTTACAGTACATACAAGAGAAAATCTCATAAATGCCGACAACGGCATTTATAATAAAAATGGAAGGAAAATGGAAAGAAAGAAAAAAAAAAAAAAAAAAAAAAAAAATATATATATATATATATATATGTGTGTGTGTGTGTGTGTGTGTGTGTGTGTGTGTGTGTGTGTGTGTGTGTGTGTGTGTGTGTGTGTGTGTCTGTGTCTGTGTGTTTGTGTGTGTGTGTGTGTGTGAGAGAGAGAGAGAGAGAGTTTGTGTGTGAGGGGGGTGAGTATGAGTGTGAGGTTGAAATTGTGTGATATACATAGACATATATATGTATGTATGTATGTATGTATGTACACACACACACACACACACACACACACACACACACACACACACACACACACACACACACACACACACACACACACACACACACACATATATGGGTGGTTATAGGTAGGTGGGACTAGTGCCAAACATTTCATTTGGCATAATAACTGTCCGTATCTCTTCCATATATTTTATTTGACAGTAAGAATCGAAAGACGATTGGCAAGCTACCGTTGTGAATATTAATGTCTGAGGAAAAATTAAGAGAACTAGAATTCCAGGTTTAGTGGCAAAGGTTAATCCTGAAAATAAAATAAGTCGATCTTTGGTAAGAAGTGTCCCAAAACTGTAAGGTATTTTTCAACGTAAAGTGGAAGAAGAAATAAAACGAAATGCCTAGAACTTCGACCTATGACAACTATGGTATGCACAACTGAAAATGTTTGTAGCTGGAAAATAATTTCTCAGAATAAAAGGAGCATTTTCGATGGAAAAATATTTTAAGATTTCTTGAAGGATGTTAAAATTTATTGTTCATTACCGCTTTTGACGGAACTTCTCGATCAGATATCCTGGATTCGTTTCGTAATCAAGCCTAGCAATTTTCCAACGAAGTCCGGATGAATTTTACAATAATTTTACGACGTCACTTTAGAAAAAAAAATGTTGCCGAGAAAGCTGATTGATTACGATGAAATTTTCTTGGTAGTTTGTTTCTTTTGTCGCTAATAGATACTGTGTGAGATTGCTTCTCCGTAGCCCAGGGGGTGCCTTATGCAATTTGGAAATATGTAATTGTTTCCCCGAGTGACCTAGAACCCCATGAGAGTGGTAGCGGGCAAAAGAGGGGTTCTAGAATACGTGAGCATAGTATGGTACTGTAGTGGACTGAAACGTGCGATATTTTCATTTGGTGTTTCTCCCTCAGCAGCCTGGCATAATTTATGGAAAAGCACGAGAATGTCCCGCGATGATAAACTCTACGGGAACTACACGCCCGATTTTATTTAAATATCAACTCGAGGATCTATACGTATTGCACAGACAGGCGAACGAAGCTGCGGATAAAGGACACCGTTGGAAAAACGAACAGTTTCCTCCCAAGAAGAGGGCGGGGAGCACCCACGGACCATAGCCTGGAGGCGAACGCGTGCCTGTATATCATTTTATTAATTCTTTATTAAATATCTTATTTATTTAAATAAGAGAATGATAACTTTTTTTTTATATAGTAAACCCCGCCACTCTACTCACCAGCTTCTAAAGAATAATAGGTGAGAGCTTGAAAAAGACTCAAACGTATTTATAGGCAAATTACGGCTGAGAGTTTTCTTTTAATTTACTTTTTTTTTTAAATAAAGTTATTTGCATTTTTAATCAGTTTCTTTTCTTTTTAAGGGTTCTATATTAAACTAACGCATAATTAGAAAGAAACCATAAGGATCTCTTTTGTCAAAAGAATCGTTTCAGAAACCTCGATATAAAATATTCACACCTTTCTACCTGTGTTCCTTGAATCACAGGTGTATAATTAAGGTAGTTCCCCCCTTTTCACGGTAGTTGCTGCAGGCTCCGGCAGGGGGCACCGTAGGCTCGCGGTCCTCCCTTGTTTATTTTGTGGATTTCTATTGGTGAGATACTGCAGCACGCAAGGTAAAGTGGTCGTGAGAAATGTTTTATTAAGTGGCGAAGTATTCATCTAGAAAGCTTATACGTTCGAGCTTAGAACCGAAGGCTGGTGCTCTCATCTTTTTTTTTTTAAGTGATTTTCATTTTCAGTCTTGAGTGCGGATTTTATTTGTGTGCTCTTATATTTTTTTATATATTTTTTAAAGTTCTTTTGAACGTTGAAACTTTTAAAGTTCTTTTTTAAAGATCTTTTTAAAGGGACTAGTCGCCGTCCCTTCAGTTTTTGAATTTTTCTTTTATGAAGTATTTCATATTTTATCGCTTTATAATAAAATAGTCTAGATCATCCGTGAATTTCTTAAGTCTTAAGTTTTTAAAAGTTGATGTGCCTGGAAAGAAAAATAA
>NC_091552.1:43137920-43142920 GCF_042767895.1 Penaeus vannamei
TAATATTGATATTACTTTTAATGTCCTTATTATTCATTATTGTTGTTACTATTATCATTATCATTAACATTATAATCATCGAGATCGATATTGATTTTACATTCAAAAGATGCATTGTTTGTAATTGTAAAGATGTATGGATGCGAAAGGCTAGATCAATAGCATCCCGAGGAGGTGTCATGGCGTCTGATTTTGATGACGTCAGAAAGATTACGAATCTTTTTTTGGAAAAAAAGCACATGGGGTTAATTATTCATTTCGGTCTTTCCAATTATCAAAAAGGATAGAAAATTATGATTTTGATGGTTATATTTCCATTAAACAATCATCAAAACTGCCCTGCGGATGAGAGGAGTGGGCGATTGTGTTTGTGCATGAATGATTGATCCATGCACTCAGTAAATGAATGACAGGTATTTTATTAATGATAATTATTTTTATTATTACGATTTTTATTTTCACTATCACCATCAGGATAATCAAAATAACATCAATGATGGCAATAATAATAATTGTAATTATTATCAGCATTACCACTATATGTTATCATTATCATTTTTATTATCTATTTTTATTTATCACTTTTACTATTATTATCATTATTGTTCGTATTACTATTGTTATTATCATTATCATTTTTATAATCATCAATATTACTATTATTATCATCACCATCCTTATTTTCATTATAAGCACTATTATTAATTTGCATTGTCATTACAGCTATTGTTATTATTTTATTATTATTATTGTTGCTATCGCCATTTTTATTAGTATTATCTTTATGTTATCATTATTATTGTTGTTCCTATTATTATAATAATAATAATTATTATTATTATAATTATTGATATTATTACTATTCTTATAACTACTTTTACCATTGCTATTATGGTAATCATTATCATTGTTATTATCATTATTATTATTATTACTATCACCATTATAATCATTATCATTATTATTGTCATTATTGTGATCATTATTGTTTTTAGCGTTATCATTACTTTTTTGTTGTTGTTATTATCATTATAATAATAATGATAATAATAATAATTATTATTATTATCATTATTATTACTTTTATCATTATTATTATTATTATTATTATTATTATTATTATTATTATTATTATTATTACCATTATCAATGTTATTATAATTATTAAAATTATTACTATTAATATTATTGCTATTAATATTATTATTATATTTATTATTATTATCACTATTACTATCATCATTTATATCACTGTTTTATTGCCATTTTAATTATCAACAAAATTAATCATTATCGGTATTAGTAAAATCATTATTACTGTTTTAATCATTAATATGATTATAGTTATTAATATTACTCATATCATCATTATTATTATTGTATTTTTTTATCTTCTGTTCCCTCTTAAATTAGTTATAATAATAATGATAATGATAATCATCATTATTATCATTAGTATTTTACTGTCATTATCCTTACTATTATCATCATGACCATCATCATCAACATCATCTGTTATAACCATTGTCATTGTTTATTTATTTTCGTTACTAGTTTCATCATGTGTTGCTTTATTCATTATTGAAA
Source organism: Penaeus vannamei (assembly GCF_042767895.1). Classification (NCBI taxonomy): domain Eukaryota; kingdom Metazoa; phylum Arthropoda; class Malacostraca; order Decapoda; family Penaeidae; genus Penaeus; species Penaeus vannamei. The sequence continues at coordinate 43,139,508 of NC_091552.1, forward strand.
TAGACAGAGAAAACTAAGAGAGGAAATACTTCAAAGTATATAAGATAACTTGGGGTACTAAAAATAAACTAGAAAAATGTGAAATGCTGAATACAAAATAAATATAACGAACAGGAAACGCAATAAAATACAAACAGTAATATATAGTAATTCCGGGTAGCTGGTTTTTTACCCCCTCCCCCCCTTAAAAAGTTTTATGAAAGAGGAGCAAAGATGAGAAAAGAAAGAAAAATCATTTAATCTTCTTCGTGATACCAGGAGAGAGTAAAGCATATTGTACAGTCAACGGCTGACACAGAAGCGCAGCTGCACCTGGGTACGTAATGGGATAAAACTGGAACGCATATATGTATTGTACGTTACAGTGCATTGGTCTGGCTGGAGTATTGTTTAGTGCAACGGACGATTGAGCTCTTCGTGTCCCGGATGTCATGTGGTTCAGCAATTTTATCGTCCATTCCGGCCGTAAAATGTTCTTTATTGGTGTTGTTTCCCTTACTCAAGCTGAATCTCATTGCGATCGTCGTAAAATATATAAATGGCATTGTAATGATTATCACTGGGTTTTATTGATATTCTTTTCTTGGATTATGTCAAAATTAGCACGTTGCAAAAACTAAGAAACGTTAACAGAGAGAGATCCAGAAACACGCTGTCACACACACGATAATAATAATAATAATAATAATAATAATAACGGGAGTAATAATAACAAGTATATTAACATGAAATACTGAGGACTGCGGTGGTCAATTAACATTAACACTAGTGAAAATGATAATGTCTGAACTTTACTGCTGCCGGTGATAACTGCGACAATGGTAACAAGAGCTCTAATGTCTAATGACGATGATCCAAGGAATTTTAGCTGGCATATCAACTTCAGTCAAGCGGTGCTGTACCCGAGCTTCAGCCCACACTGAAACATTCATGTACTCAAATTACTTCATTGTTCGACACATTTCTTTCTACCTGTCTGTCTGTTTCTCACTGTATCTCTCGCTGATTTACAGTATAACAGTATGGTCGGGAAAAGGATGAAACCTATGACAATCAATCTATGAATTTGTAATAGATACAGCTTTAGTATCTCCGTATTTGAATTGATCTTTATATAACAAGTACAGTATTATACAAAAATATGCGCAAAACCATAGCTACATCACTGGAGATCTTCACTGGTGTATGTATGGTAAGTAACCATTATTGCCATGCCCCTCGGGTATCAGCTCACCAGCAACATCTACGCATATGTAGGGATATTTGTAATGAAAGCCCCTTTAATTCTGCATCATTAAAATGACGTTGCTCGGAAGGCGGCCAGAAAGGTGTAAGGGCCAGGCATATCGGGACCTAATAAAAAGAAAGAAAGAAAAAAAAAAGATGAGTGATTATTATGTTACTATTATCATTATTATTCATTATTATTGTGTGTGTACGTATGTGTGCAGGTGTGTATATGTGTGTGAAGGTTATTATTATGTTATTATTATTATTATTATTATTTGTGTATATGTTTGTGCAGGTGTGTATGTGTGCGTATGTGATTATTGTTATTATTGATAGTATTAATATTCATTATTATTGTGTTTTTGTGCGTATGTGATTATTGTTATTATTAGTAGTATTCATTATTATTGTGTTTGTGCGAGTGTGCAAGTGTGTATGTGTGTGTATGCTATTATCATTATTGTGTGTGTATATGTCTTTGTGCAAGTGTGCAGGTGTGCATGTGTGTGTATGTTATTATTATTATTATCATAATATATTATTATTGTGTATGTATATGTGTGTTTGTGCATGTGTGTATGTGTGTGTATATGATTACTGTTATTATTATTAGTAGTAGTATTCATTATTATTGTGTGTTTGTATGTGTTTGTACGTGTGTGCAAGTGTGTATGTGTGTATGTTATTATTATCATTCAAGCATCCGACAATAATTGCCTATATTGCTCTATTTACAACAGCCGTGTCATCTCTTCCACAATAGAAAAAAGGTGCAAGAAGGTGTTAGTTCCTGAAGATCCTGCACTCAGTGAGGACGATGGAGAGGACCCAGACTACGTGTCCCCGCAACACGACCCTAACACCCCAGGCCCCAGCAATGAGCCCCCTACCAAAAGACGGCATACAGTCATTGTATTTGGCGATGTTGATATTGATGCCGAGGATGAGGCAGATGAAGATGAAGATAAAGACGACGAAGAAGATGAAGATAAAGAAGAGGAGGAAGAACAACAGCAACAGAAGAACAAGAAAAGGAAAGGAACTGCCAAGAAGCGCAAGAGTGACTTTCAAACATGACACAAACTGGACGAAATAGCGTATGAACAATCTAACCATTCCAAAGTACAAACGCCAGCCCCCTCTATTTTTTGAGAGTCCCTACCATTCTTCGCCAGATTTTTCACTCCAGACTTGCTCAGGCATATCACCTATTAAACAAACCTGTATACCACTCGGAAAAATTTTGCTACCACCTTCAAGACAGACGAGAATAAAATCCTGTCATTTGTGTCTATCTTGTCTTTCTTGAGTGTGCCATCTGCCGTCCTTGGATGACTACTGGGCTCTATCGACAAGAGTCCCCTAAGTGGCTGATCTGATGTCATCTAAGCGATTTACTTCTGCGGCGGAATGTTCACTTCGATGATGACTCTCAGATACACGGCAGTATGGACAGGTTTTATAAAGTACGCCCACTCTTCACCAGCATCACCAAAGTATTGCTGCAAGAGCCTCAGACTCCCAAACAATCCATTGATGAGGTCATGGTGGGCTGTAAAGGAAAGACAGCTGGGAATTTGAAGCAGTACATAAAAAATAAGCCATATAAGTGGGGATTCAAACTGTTTTCTCGTGCATCTGAGGATGACTTCATACATATGATTCTGTACCAGGGAGAACAAACATTGCTGATACACGGTCCCTCTTAGTCCGGTGCAAGAAACACTCGGATTCACAAGCCAAATTGTATCAGTACTTGCCAGCACCATGACATCCACCTCCAGTACAGCGATTTTTACTGATAATTATTTTACAATCTTGGAGATGATACGGTATCTACAAAGAACTGCAGGTATACAGGCACGGCCAGGGACAACGGAATCGACAGTCCTCCGCTGAAGACTGCAAAAGAGATGATGAAGGCTGCAGTTCCACGGCGGGTCATACAGTTACATGACTACAGATGACGGCATCATGGCTCTTGAGGTGGAAGGACACGAAGGTCGTCACTGTCCAGAGCACAAACCTAGGGGTTGTGTCTGTGAGGACATGTTTGCGGTATTCGGAAGCAGGTAAGAAGAAAGAAGTTGAGTGCCCAAGTGTAATCAAATATTACAATGCAAACATGGGAGGAATAGACAAGAGCGACATGCTCGCCCAACTGTCCCACAGCCCCATGAAGT
>NC_091552.1:43150420-43152920 GCF_042767895.1 Penaeus vannamei
GTGACACAACTAAAACACCATTAAAACATATATAGAAAGAAATATTTAGGTTTATTTAATGATATCGACCATGTGGGATTTTAATAGATTTCCCTATCTATCGTATACATAGGAACCAATACAAACACTGTTATATTAATAGATAAATGTTTACCGTAAGCTAAAGAAGCAGTCGAAACAACTTTTATTGATTGATTGATTTCTCATCATTGTTAAACAAATAACCAATCTAAGGACAATTATTATTCATCGCTATTTATCCTTAAATAAAGGAAATATTTTTTCTATCGAATTTGTAATAATTATATTAGAGATTTTTGTAAGAGTTCACATAGATATCCATTCCATGCGCTATACAGTCTAATATATGCCTCTGTATTTCTATGATTTGACGAGAATTTGTATGGATTCTATTCTTGCAAGCTACATGTGAAATTTGTATTTCTTCGCCATGTCTATATTATGGGATATGTTTGCAATACTAGTTATATCAGGTATAAATACAATCCAAAAGCTTAGAGATAGTACGTGATGACATCGTCTTCCTAGAAGTCACCAATGCTCCGTCCACTGGTTAAAATTGCCTTGGTAACTCTGACAGCAAGTTGTTTGTGAATACCACCGCTGCCTGTTTACCAAGGTGGCTATAGTTACCAGTGTTCTTACCATCGTGAGTGCATTAATGAATTCGGTCCTGATTATCTTTCTGTTGTTATTCTTACTCTGATCATTATTATCATTTTCATTATTTCATTATTATTATGATTATTCACCTCATTATTATTATGCTTATTATGGTTATTATTATTGTATTTATTATCCTTTTTATCATTATCAATATCATTGATGTTATTATTATTATTTTTATTATCATCAATATCACCATCAATGCATTATCATCGCTATTATCATCATCACTTTCAATATTTGTTAATGATGTTTTTTGTTTATTCTGTCGGGTCACGTGTTTATGAAGGAAATGAATATCTAAACACTGATTATGATGCACATCCCTCTCAACATAATTTGATAATTTGATACCAATTATAAGAAACCACCGATAATCCACACGAAATGAAGATACGAAGCAAGCGTAATCTATACTACGGTGGTCTGCCCTACATACCATCACTAACCACCACGCAAAAAAAAAAAAAAAAAAAAAAAAGAAGAAAAAAAAAAATTAATACCACGCAAAAAAAAAAAAAAAAAAAAAAAAAATCCGCTAAAGTGTTCAAAATGCACCTAACGACGGAAACGAGTCGAAAGATACCAGACGCCACGTCCAGCCAGAGGGAGGTCGCGTCAAGTTGCAAAAATCTAATCAGCGACACGGGAATGGCGTCTCACTTAGCGCGTTCCCAATCCCGGTGAAATCGAATGCCGTCCGCGCGATGACTCCGACGACGAGTCAGCCGTGAGTCGCGACAAGTTGGGGGGCGCTAAGGTGTGATGGGTACGATCTGCTGCGACCATTTTCTTGAGAGGGCGTGGAATAATCAGGCACCGGAAGAAATTTATATCGGGTGTAAAAAAAAAAAAAAAAAAAAAGGGTGGGGGACCATCGGTGTTGGGATCACTGGAATATTGGAAGACGGATGGGTTAGGAAAATAAATTAAGATAGAGAGACAGAGAGAGAGAAAGAGAAAGAAAGAAAAAAAGAGAGAGAGAGAGAGACAGACAGACAGACAGAGGAAGAGAGAGAGAGAGAGGGAGTAAGAAAGAAAGGAGAGAGAGAGAGAAACTAAATGCACACAAAAAGGAAGATGGGGAGAAAATACTGCACAGTGTATATGAAGTTTTAACCATGATAGAAGCAAAAAGCGATACCATATGATGTTTTTACTTTGACCATACTTTCCGAATCTGATGCAATTCATACCCAAGCCTTTGCGGTTACCAACAAAAACGTGGAATGATTAAAAGTAGTAAATTAAAGAAACACAAAAAAAAGGAAGAAGAAGAGGGATGATGAGTGCAATCTCTGCCGAGAGTGAGAAAGTCTTAGAATTGCAAGGAAAAGATCTGGGTTGTGGGAAATGGGTACGTTCAGCGTGACACTTTTTTCTTCTTTTTCCCTCTGTCTCTTTTTCTGAAAAGTGGTACAGCATCTAGTCAGATCTTATTGTTTTTTCTCTTTTTCTTTTTATTGTCTTCCTCGCCAGCAATATGCCAAAGGAAAAAGCTTTATGACTTAGAAATGTTTATATTCTTCTTTCGTTGTTCTGTAGATTTGATATTTAGAACAACTGTGTTATACATACATACACACACACACACACACACACACACACACACACACACACACACACACACACACACACACACACATATATATATATATATATATATATATATATATATATATATATATATATATATATAGTAAGAGAGAGAGAGAGGACGCAGAGATATTGTGAGAAATACGTATAAGAAATAAATTGTTCCACGTGTCGTTTTCCATCAACTTGTTTCAAGCAATATGTTGGTGGGTTCGCG
>NC_091552.1:43167920-43170420 GCF_042767895.1 Penaeus vannamei
TCGAAATTCATGTAGCAAAGCTCTTTTATGCCGAGCACAGTGAGCGGGTGTATTGTAGCGTAGTTCTTGGTGTTTTTCCCGATATTTTTTGGACAGTTTTCTCAAAATGCCTTCATAATAAGCAGATGTAATTGTCTTTTTGCTCTCGAGGAAGTCAACTAGGAAAATCTCCTCTGCATCCCAGAAGACAGTGGCCTTGGCCTTTCCTCTTAAATGCTCAGATTTTGCTTTGACTGATAGGATGTGATACTTGAATTGTGTAAATTGAGAGTATAAAGACTGAGGATCTTAGGTTTTCCTTTTAAACTTTTGGTTCTGTTTTATCCATTGTTTGTTTAGTTCTTTTACTTTAATTTTTTTTTTTTTTTGTATTTCTTTTCATCTTAATTTGAAAAGAATAGACATTTTTGAAACATAAAGAGATGCTAATGTTAAAATAGAAAAAGTAAATAATTACATGAAAGGATTACATGAGCAAAGAAGAATGGAAAAGTTAATAATTAGTTTGATAAGCTATGAAAGATAATTTTAATACAAGTGTAAATGTATGAAGAGAAATTATAAATACGAAAAAGACGATGAAATACTTAATAGTATAAGGGCTTTAAAGTTGTAACATGCGGGTTAGGCTGTAATACACGCCTGCAATGTGGAAGGCCGAAATACCACAGCTACACTTCACTTATCGGACAGCGGAGGGTAAAGTGTCCCGGCCTCGACGAAGAATTGGAGAAAAAAGAAACATCGAGCCGGGTATTTATTGGAGAGTTCGATTACATGTGTAAGAAAGCCAGAGAGAGTTAGGTGGCGAGCCGGGAAGAAGGAGTATGAAGGCCATCACTGATTTATTGTAACATGAAAACATAAAAAAAAAAGAAAAAAAAAATCAAAATATACGTATTCTCCTCTGCGACTGCCAGCCACACACCGGGAGTTCCTGGTCCATCCACACACTTGCTCATGCAGATATGTACCGGTTCTTCACGACCGGGAATCCAGAGGAAAGAAAGAGGCGACTTGCTGCCCCAACGACGTTACGACGGTCCAACGACGTTACGACGGTCACCAAGCCAGAGAGCAGGACACTGGGTTACGTCAATGCACTGGGCAGTGTCCGAGGGCCAAGGGTTGTTTGGTGCGACGCGAGTGGCTGCCCGATGGTTGATTGTTCGCCGGCGGGTATAGAAATAACGGCGTCACTACACCTGGTTTCTTGCTCCATCCGCTCTCACGTCTCACCACGATCATTCAATGTTCTGTGTGTGTGTCTCTGGATTTCCGGGATCCACAGAGTATTCGGTGTGGTTTATGACTTGGTGTTCATACCTATATTCACCTGTAGTGCAACCTATCCACTGGAAGTAGGTATAATAAACTTTCGTTGTTATTTCGCTGATATTTCACGAAATCGTAGTAATGATTCTCACACCCTAAACATTACTAAACTATGATAGAACTGATTTGAATTTCAACTGCCTTCTCCTAGGCCCAGTGTCTATTGTGAAGTGATAATCTATTCCATATCTGATTGGTTTTATTGAGGTGAGTGTCAGTGCCAAAGGTCACGTTCACTCACTAATCTAATTGGTTCTTTTGATTTCCCTCGCATACGTCATCCACTACAAATCCGTCCGATTATGCATGGCTTGTAATTAATCCTGTGACATTTAGTCACGGCGCTCCTGGAAATCCTGGATTTTATACCTGCTGTTAGAATATTATTTTTGAAGAAAATGTTATAGAAGAAAATATCATAGAATGATAGTAATAATTATCATAATAAGAGTATTAATAATAATAATAATAATGATGATGCTAATAGCAAAAGTAATATATTGATAATAAAAATAACTACAAGCATTCTAAAAGCGCATGCCTCCACCAAGGTAGAAAATATAAGTAATAATAACAATAATAGTTACCCCTATTACAAAGGGATTAGGGGTAACTAATGCAATCATTTAAACAATTCCTGGATTCCACAAAAATAAAAACAAAAATTATATATATATATATATATATATATATATATATATATATATATATATATATATATATATATGGCATCTAAATTAGGCTAAGACACACGTCTTGAGAAAATTCATATTTATATATTTTTGAGTTATCCTGTAAACCAACGAACAAATAAACATTCAAACTAACTAACCAACATAATAGTTTTAGTTAAAGGTAATTAACGTAACGTAATGTTAATATGGATAACGATGATAATGATAATGACAATAACAATAATAATAATAATAGTAATAATCATGATAAAAATAATGATAATAATGTTGATAAAATAGTAATAATACTAATGATAACAATAACATTAATAATGACAATGCAATAAATATAACAATAATGATAGTAAAATGATGGTGATGACGGTGATAATAATAATAATAATAATAATAATAATAATAATAATAATGATAATCATAATAATAGTAATAGAAATACTATTACTAATACTAATAAGCATGATAATAATAAT
>NC_091552.1:43177920-43180420 GCF_042767895.1 Penaeus vannamei
TTAGATTGAACCTTCAGAAACCTCCTCAGTCGATGGTGTCTGCCAATTGTCTCAGGCACGATGAGTCACAGGTTCTGTCAGAGGAGATCATGCCTGTCTGTCGGCACATGAGCAGTACTGATTCCAGACGTGATGTCGTTTTGTCATCGGTAATTCGTTTATTTTTAACGCCTGGCACACACACACACACACACACACACACACACACACACACACACACACACACACACACACACACACACACACACACACACACACACACACACACACATACACACACACATTCGCTTAAAGGTACGAGAAAAAACATGGTCGCAGAATCAAGTATTCGGAGGAACAATGTATAATGAAGTGAGCGCGCATGTCATCGCACATACTGAGCCTCGGAAATTCCATGTCAATATGTACAGAAACATACGTATCCACAGTTTACGCACGGTACGTTTACATTTACATCCATAATGGAAATGTCTTTGTTGCAGAATATTTGCCGCGTGAAAAGATTGGACAGAGTGAAAAAATTGAACCAAGAGCAAGAAATAGATATAGATAAATGGATAAGTTGACTCTTGTTTACGTCACAATCACGCACAGAGAAGAACATAAAGAAATAAAAAATGAAGATGCACTTATTACTTCAAACATTTTCGAAACGTTAAGCCCCAAATCATAACATTTTGCAACGTCATTCACAAACGTGCGAGAGAAACGGCCTCAAAACCCCCAAGGAAAAGGAACATCGTATAAGTGCTTCCCATTGAACTAGCATGAACTGAAGATCCTTGTACTACGCATCTACACATAATACAAAACGAGATTGTATACGCTTCGGGTCTCGGGGCGTAGACAAATCGATGTAGGAAATCGAGTCTTGTATTAATGGGAGAGGATGGGGGAGGAAATTTCACATTGTGCAAGGATCAAGGGGAGAATTATAGAGTGGGAGGAGTTTTTCTCTTTTTCTTTTTATATACTGTTCTTCGAAAATTATCTTACGTTGTTTTATTTTATTCTTTATTATTGAGAAAAAAAGACAAATAAGAAACAAAGACGAAGGAATACAATGGAAAAAGTATTCAACACTAACAGAATTTTGTAGATATGTTGGTATGATGTTTTAGAACAGAAAATAAAAAATATACACAAAAACATGAAAACGGCAATATGAAAATAAAGACATGATTATAGAAAGAATATAAGTTTCTTGATGGTACATTTATCACAATGTTTGATACTGAGTCGCTGCTGCTGGTATTATCTACACTTAAGTCACTTAACACAGACTTAGCAAACACTTCAATGTTATAGTGGAAGCAACATTTCTTTTTCTCGTGTTTTCCCCTGACATGAATTCAACAGGATAAATGTTCTTACTTGGCAATTGTGTAAATATGTATATACAAATATGGATATAATGCATGAATATATGGCTAATAGCACAAACATGGTGGATAAGACTTAACTGGAAGGTATATTGTAGCCTTGGGATATGGTAAAGGCACGGTACGAAATCGTGTATGTCTGTCTCTCCCATGAATATGCAAATGACTTAAAAAGTAATGTCCGCTGAATAAAATAACATAAGGTAGTAACAGATTGATGAAAAATCGGTTAAAATAAATTTTCTTTCAAGGGGAGAGGTATAAATTGTAAAGATTGTACGATAGACGTTCAATCGGATTGTGAATGTACATTTTCTATGAAATCGATGTGTAAGCGCTATTCCGACAGTGTTAAATGTCTCTCCTTTGTAGAGTGACAATTGAAATTACATGGAAATAGACAACTTAAACTATAAATATTATCATCACCGTCATCGTCAGGGTCACTATAATCATCATCATCATCACCATCAACTTCAGCTTCAACTTCAACATTTAATTCTTTGATTCCAGAAAAAGATATTTTAAGTTTGATGTCCACAGAGTGCTTCCAGCACGAATACCCAAGTAACAGATCCGCAGTCGTGCTTTCACACACATACAATCCACAAGTAAAGGTATACACAAAGTTTATGGTAAAATTACACTCCCAAACACGATATGCGTTACAGCATTTTTATTTGCACCTCTGTTTACATTTTTTTTTACTTCCTAGAGAGCAATTTCAGCGTCATAGTGAAGAACTCCTAAAAGTAAAGTGGGTGTTCTGCCGCTAATTATGCTTGTGCAGTGTTAGCACAGCCATGAATTTTGCTGCTTACAGGCTACGGTAAGAAATTATTCTTAAATACAAAGCAAGCACTACACACCTGTCTGTAGTCAGTGTGGTCAAATCAGTACAGTAATTTATAACTATTTTAAGATCTCGAGACTTTTCATTACAAGCATAGAGCATTGGCACAAGAATTTAACATTATTAGAACGTAGAAATTTCGGCATCTAGGAGACCAAGCCGTTTCATATGAGATTTCTAATTATTCGTTTCAGGCGATTTTTGATAATCATTCGACGTTCGACCAGAAAAACACAACAAATTAGAAAAATAATACAATTCAGTG
>NC_091552.1:43185420-43187920 GCF_042767895.1 Penaeus vannamei
ATATATATATATATATATATATATATATATATATATATATATATATATATAAGGAGAGAGAGAAAGAGAGAGAGAGAGAGAGAGAGAGAGAGAGAGAGAGAGAGAGAGAGAGAGAGAGAGAGAGAGAGAGAGAGAGAGAGAGATTGATACATGCATACATACATACATATAGATATATTTATATAATTATATATATATATATGTATATATTTATATATATATATACATATATATATATAAATATATATTTATATATATATATATATATATATATATATATATATATATATATGTATGTATGTATACATATATATATATATATATATATATATATATATATATATATATATATATATATATATATATATATATATATATATATATATATATATATATATGCATTTATGTATGTATACATTTGTGTTTATATGTGTGTGTGAATTTGTATCTATATTGAGAAATGTTAGATTTCCGACAATAAAAACCACCTTAAAGTACGACGTCCGCAAAAATAACAAAAGAAATGTTCCCGAACATTTCTCCACTTTTTTTTTTTTTTTTTTTTTTTTTGCCTGACGTCGGAGTGAACTTAACGCGGAACCGTACATTCCGTTGACTATCGTCGCCTTGACTTCACTCGAATGCCTCTGATCCAACGGCGAATTCACATCAAAGGAACTTCCCAGGCTTACTGAAACGACAAGAAACGCACCGCATTCGCTCCCTTGTACATCTTTTACTGAATTACACGTCCTTTTGTCGCTGCTGTGATAAGTTCCGTGTAGTGACCCACGATAACTTTCTTTTATCTGCATTTTAGCGAACTTGGGAGAAATGCGTATCAGGTTGTGTGCACAGAGAGGAAGGGAGTGAGGAAGGGAGGGAAGAAAGAGAGAGGGAGAGGGAGAGAAAGAGAGAGGGAGAGAGAGAGAGAGAGAGAGAGAGAGAGAGAGAAAGAGAGAGAGAGAGAGAGAGAGAGAGAGAGAGAGAGAGAGAGAGAGAGAGAGAGAGATACAGAGAGAGAGATTGAATTACCGCGCTCTTTTGCATGGAATAAAAAAGAAAAAAGAAAGAAGCATGTTCCCTTAAATAATAAAATAAAGTTAAGAAGTGCGTGGTTTGGAGTATTCTCTGAAATACAGCTGAGTCTGTGCAAAACACTTTAATAAGAATTTGCCATGGAATACACAGATATCTTTATTTAGCTGCAATAAAGAGTGAAACTTAACCATAAGAAGTTTTTGGTCATTTATTAAGTTGATATCAAAATACACTTCCATGTAAGTTACTTCAACTTGTATACCTCAGTGAATCTTTTTTGTGTGTTGGCATTTTTTTCTGAAATTAGCATTACACGCACGTTTGATAATAAACAAAAAATACGAAATTTACAACAAGTTAATTGCAGATTTCTAGACAAATTTATGTTGCCATTCACTAAACAAGAAACAATTGAGTAAACAAACAAACAAAAAATATGGGACATTTTCACTGACAATCAAAACAAGGTGATGCAAGTACAAAGACACAAATTGCATGAACTTATTTTAACACTGCGAAAGTTTCAAAGAAAAGTTTCCTTAGAATGACATTTTTTCATTGCCACATCCTCGTGCGCAAGAAAATCTGTACCGAGTATCAAATTGCGTAAATATTCAACTGTAATAAGTTTGATTTAATTTGATTCTCATTGTTGTTTAATTTATACATATACATTCTGCTCAAATATCATACAGTTTCAGCACTAATATGAATAAGGAAATAGACCCGATTCATCGCTGTTTGGGTAGATGAAAATAATATCAGAAAAAATGCAATAAACTAACTCCGAAGGACAATAGATAAAGGTAAGTGGGGTTAACAGTTCCAAACACCATTGGGTTAAACTACACTAACAACACGAACCATCAAAGGGATTTTCGTAGGATCATACTATCCTGCTTGTAATTGTCATTCTATTAAACTAGTTTAATAGCGTAGGTGGACCCTTTGTAGAGCTGGTTCACGAACTCAAATACAGACTGGTGCACCGAGGTTTATGTAGGAGGGTGTACCATAGCAAATAGTAATATTAACTACCCTCCTTCATAAAGAAAGCGAAACCCTATTAACATACGTAATACCCTGAGAAACCTGATCACCTTTCAGCAAAAAAGACTAGCGAACAGCAATTCACAATCAACCGTAAATGTGAGCTTTTCATACGAAGTTCTCTTTATATTACTCTTGACAAGGACTGATAAGCCTACACACACACACACACACACACACACACACACACACACACACACACACACACACACACACACACACACACACACACACACACACATATATATAAATATATATATATATATATATATATATATATATATATATATATATATATTTCTCTCTCTCTTCTTTTTCTTTTCTTTTTTTCTTTTTTCTTTCTTTTCTTTTCTTTTCTTTTCTTTTTTTTTGCAACTGGAATCCTTGTCTTCAGATAACTGTTGAGTCT
>NC_091552.1:43260420-43267920 GCF_042767895.1 Penaeus vannamei
TTTGTTACAAAACAATGAAAAATTATAGGAAACAGAAGGAAAATTATATATAAGCTATTCGTAATGGAGGCCAAAAGAAACGTTTACAAGAGCACTGAAAATATTGATGCATACTTTCATTAAAAATGGTTATCCAAACTGGACCTTCGCATGCAAGAGAATAACCATGGAATTGTAGTTACCGTTCAAAAGTAGTAAAAAGAAAGAAAAAAAAAAAAAAAAAAAATGATATGGTTCTAACTTATTTGTTCTTTAAATAAAGTCGTGTCTGAAATGTGTGCACTCTCTTCTCCAAACAGAACAATGTTTTCTTTACATATTCTGCGAATGTACGTCGAAGAACGGTGCGGATGTTGACTATTTGCTTTGGTGAAGAGCACTTCGGTCTCTCAAGGTAGCTGCAAATAGTCTTAAGGAGCATGATGAAACTGGCTGCACATCGATCCGCAAGAGAACAGTCGCGAATGAGGAAATTATGATAAAATTAGCCTCGGAATCAGGTCAGGATTTACTCAGAACTTAGAAGATTTGATGTTGTCAGTAAAGTTAGAAGTATGAATAGTCGAAAATCTGTTTGGGCCGAGTTATATGGATGTTGGAGCTGCAGTGATATACTCACTGAAAAATGAGCATATGGTTCAGTTCTGTATCAGTTAATGATTAACAACCTTACTTAAAGAGAGGGAAACGATAAGCCTTCTGGAAAATTCATGATCCGTCTTAGGGTATGTTCTGTTATTTTTCACACTTCAGACTATCCCCTCTTTCGTTGCGTCAGCGAATGTTGGATGTGAAGTTTAATTATTATTTTTGTACATTCTCCGAATTATAGGAATTGAAGTCGATATAAGCAGTAACGTTTGATCGATTAAAGGAATTGAAGTCGATATAAGCAGTAACGTTTGATCGATTAAAGGAATTGAAGTCGATATAAGCAGTAACGTTTGATCGATTAAAGGAATTATAGGAATTGAAGTCGATATAAGTAATAACGTTTGATAGATTGCTGAAAAGATGGAGGATCTGAAGGTGCAACTCGTACATTAGTTTAGTTGTTCTCAATATTACCTGCAAGAATGTGCCTGAATAATTGGTGCGCTTAATTGTACATTAGTCCATGGCTACGTGCTAAACAAAATTCCTTACAAAACTTATGATTTGTAGTTATTTACTAAATAGGGTTCTCTTCATCCTCTTCTTTTTTTTTTACTTTGTTTTTCTTCTCCCCTTCCTCCTCATCATCATCATTATCATCGTCATAGTCATCGCCAACGCTAACGCCATCGTCATCATCATCCATCATCCATCATCCATCATCCATCATCATCATCATCATCATCATCATCATCATCATCATCATCATCATCATCATCATCATCATCATCATCATCATCATCATCATCATCATCATCATTATCATTATCATTATCATTATTATTATCATCATCATCATCATCATCATCACCACCACCATCATCGACACCTTTACTTTTATCATCCTCTTTCTCCCCCTCCTCCTCTTCCCTTTCATCAAAACATTCAACTGGAGAGATAAATTGTCTTGAAGTATAATAATAATTAAAAAAAACTACAAAAGTTAAACAAAGAATTGTCAAAGAACAAGAAAAACGTCAAATAAATTCAAGTAGGAATTCAAACTCGGCTTCTGATCATGAATACATATATATATATAAATGATCAAGGACGTCTAATGATATGAAAAAGGGTAAATAATTAACTTCATTAGTGTTCCTTAATTAACACTATCCTTCATTGTAAAGGAAATCTATTCGTGTTGGCCTAGGATGTAAGGGAATTCCAGCCGCAGCCTTTATCTCTCGAGAAAAAAGGAATTTAGAAAAATTATACCAGAGAGGAATGCGGTTAACTTGGAATGCTACGGAACAGAAGCAAGGATATTGTTGTAGTTGATGCGCGCGCACGTGTGTGTGTGTGTGTGTGTGTGTGTGTGTGTGTGTGTGTGTGTGTGTGTGTGTGTGTGTGTGTGTGTGTGTGTGTGTGTGTGTGCGTGCGTGCGGGAGAGAGAGAGAGAAAGAGAGAGGGAAAGAGAGAGAGAAAGAGAAAGAAAAAGAATAAGAGAAAGAGAGAGAGAGAAAAGGTAAATAAAATAAGATTGTCCGACAATTTTGCCAGCTATTCGAAACTTCACACGAATTGAAGAAACTACGCTTATCTTCTGAGACTGTTGCTTCCTTTATCAAGAACAAAGATGAGAAGTATAGGTTATTGACAACTTGTAGCGGCAAAAAAATAACAATCACAACTCATTCCCATCCACGTAAGTAGATACAAACCAAACAACTGGTGACACGTTACCGACGACAGAATCCCTCTTGTAAAACATACATTAAACAATTAATCCCGCTCTGGAAGCTTGCATATATTTCAGCCACAAACAAATCATGAATACGTGAAATGATAATCCGTGCAGAAGGTTTGACAACTAATTTTAATTTCTGGTCTACACACACCTGCAAAATTTGTTAAACACTCAGGTGCTGTTACGCAGGGAGTGAGACGACTCGAATAGGTGAAGGTATGCAAACAAACAGGTAGGAAGGACGACAGGCATATATGCAGGAAGAGAGGCAGGCATTTTGACAGACAGACAGACAGACAGGTAGGTAGGTAGGTAGATAGATAGATAAATAGATAGATAGATAGATAGATAGATAGATAGATAGATAGATAGACAGATAGATAGATAGATAGATAGATAGATAGATAGATAGATAGATAGATAGATAGATAGATAGACAGATAGATAGATAGACGGACGATGTTATGTAAACAAACGTAGAGTGTAAATAGAAAAGCAGGAAGGCAGGCAGGCAGGCAGACAGGTAGGTAGAAAAACTGACAAATCTACATTCGTGCACACAAACGCAAAGTACTCTACCAATTAACTCAACCCTTGCCTCTAAATGGAAACTCATAGTAACCTGTCATGACCTCATATGACCCTTATGAGGGGCATTTGTACCGTTGGGCCAAAGGGTTCGCGGCTGTACGTATGCTTTTATTTTTTTTATTTATTTATTTATTTTTTTATTTTTTATTATTTTTTTTTTTGCCAAATTAATAATCATATATTCATACTTTTATTACAAAACATGAAT
Organism: Penaeus vannamei; assembly: GCF_042767895.1. Taxonomy (NCBI): domain Eukaryota; kingdom Metazoa; phylum Arthropoda; class Malacostraca; order Decapoda; family Penaeidae; genus Penaeus; species Penaeus vannamei. The sequence continues at coordinate 43,263,561 of NC_091552.1, forward strand.
GTTAATATTTCAAAATATCTCTGCAATTTTGTTTTAACTTTATAAACTTTGTTGAAAACATAACAATACTATGCATATTCGATGATATTCTGCATACATTTAGACATTCCCTAGGGCATAGCCAGAAATTACGTGGAGGTGGGGGGGAGGTGAAAATGGGCATACCAGATCAATCTCGAAGTTAGCGGTAAGTTTTATTTGCTTCTGGCTTTTTGTGGTCCTATATGAATAATGAGTCTTTGCAGGTGTGGCGTACCGGCTTTCGTGTGTATCGACACAGTATAATTATATAGTCATGTATGTCTAACCAACTAATTCTGTATTTTTGGTATTAATCGTCAAACATGTGTATGTACGCGTATGTTTCATGTCTATGTACGTGCATATATTTAGCATGTGAATGTATATTTGATGTGTTTATGGATATGTATATGTACATACACGTGTTTATATATGTATGTGTTTGGGTATGTGTATGAGTGCGTGTGTGTACGCATGTGCCTATGTAAACATGCGTGCATGTACCTGTTCGGAACACTTCGTTTGAGCCATTCCTGTTAGATAATTCCATGTAATTGCAAGTCTTCTTCCGTTGGTTTAAGATTAACTAGTAGAATTAAGACCTCCGTCAAGGCAATAAGGTCATTAACGAAATATAACACTTGAAGAATTATATTACACAATGATGATGATGATGATTATATGGTGGTGGTGGTGGTGGCAAAGATGATGGTGATAATAAAAGTAGTGATACAAATATTAACTGATACAATGATTTTTAAAATTCCTGGATCGCCACCATTTCGCACCGTGAGCGAAGTCCGCCTTGGGTTCTACTTGGCTTCCTTAGGAAGCATATTCCAGGATATGCAACCGTCGCCTCACCTCTTTATATCTTAAAGAAGTTACAAGCACGGGGTTGAGGTCCAGAACAGCAAGCTGTACAGCGTGTAAACAATCTCTAGGCGATGCATAAAAGGCTCCCATAGCAGACATCCAATTTTCACAGATTCCTTTTAATTTTGATCTCGATATACCGGTTTCCTGGTCCCTTTTCACAATAGACCAGCATCCCCGGTACTTGCAGATTGTTCTGCTTCGAAGAACCACCGCAGCAGCTGTTTGTCGAGCATTCATGGGCCATGGGATCACCATTTTCGGCCCACCCAGTCATTCAGACGATAATGAATTCAGCTTACCAGCAACCTATTCCAGAAACTCACCAAACAAATGCGTGCTTCAAATCATTATACGATCTGTTATGATCCACAAGCAAACAGCTTTCTGGAGAGGCTTTACTGTGCCATTTAGTCAGCCCTCACTGCCCTTGTGAATTATCACCCAAGAGTATGGCACCGATTTGTTCCTGAGCTCCACTCACAGATTAATTCAGCCATCGCACTAAAGAACCGCCTCGTGATCCGGATCCCCATCAAAATTTAATGACACCTTAGTTGAGCTAAGACACGCCTCTGTTCATTACTTTTTCAGATATCATGTTAACCAACTAACCAACAAACTAGCCAACAATTTCTTCTGTTGTTTTACTATTAGATTGCCAGCGTACATATTATACGAACCCGTATAATTAGCTTTACTTGGAGTTACCGGTCGTAGAACACACATTTTATCAGGTAAGGGTGTTTTTGTTTTGAAAGGAGTAGAGGAATCTATACTGGTCTTTATCACATTTGTTAGAATATTAAATTTCTGTCAACGTCAACTGCTGTTAAAATCTCTGAGCGTCGATTCGTGGGCTGTTTGTTTGTATAGTAACAAAGGGTCGTATTGCGTTAAATCATCTTCGTTCTAGTGATTGGTACCGTGTATTGTTTACAAATCTGTTTTCATTTGAAGTGGAGTCTTTCCAATGGAAAGAACATTGCAACATAAGGATGGTCCAATTGGCGGAATTTTCAGTTTCGGAAAAATAGGCATGTAGTTTATTTTATACTGAATATGGCAAATTATAGTGACCCCCCCAAAAAAAAGTATATGTATTTAGTTGTAATTGGTTTAATATTCTTGTCACATTTTCCTTAAAAAAAAAAAAAAAAAAGATATATATTTATAGAATAAAGTTGTCAGAAGAGTACATTGACACCTTCTCCCGTCCTCCTTTTTAATAATGTATAATTCTATTTACTGGATTATTTGCAATCATACAACTCTAGGCGACTTTAGGTACCCATTACCTATCCTTCGAATAAATTAAACTATTTTTTTCTGTGGGGTTAAGAAATATCTAATTTCTACAAAGACATAGGCTTGGTCCTGCTAGGTAAAAACAATTCAAAGAGTTACCCATACTTATGTCCCTAAATGAATAAATAAATACACACTTCCGGCTGTTTGGGGGGCGGGGAACAGCTGATTGCTGGGCCAAGGCTCCAGTCAGTTTAGTTCTCAGTTTTTTTCTATGTCTTTCTATTATTCCTAACATATCAGATGTATTCAGGCTGTGATATCATCCACAGTTCCTTGTTCCTTAAGTTCTGCATATATATATATATATATATATATATATATATATATATATATATATATATATATATTAGTTTTAGTTTTAGTATTTTGACTTATTTTATTTATCTTTTATTATATATAGAAGAAACGTCTCACACTGGAATTTTGAAGTTGGTTCTGTTATTCGACATTTCCCAAATTGTTAACGACATTTCAGAATATCTAGCCGAAATAAATTTGATTAAATGTCATATTATATTTCGTCCAAAATTAAATAAGTAAAAAGAGCTTCAAATAATCCTATCTTGGTCCGTCCTCGTTCCGGCCTTCGGTTAGTATACGATCTTTGCTTCGGATGTCATCGGCGTATTTTTCAGTGCCAGAAAAAAATACCCAGAAGTAATTTGTTTCATATTGAGAAGATAATGGGAACACGTGTGACCCCCCCCCCCCTACCAACACTCACTCACACAAAAAAAGAGAGAGAGGGAGAAAAGAAAAGATAAGAAGAAGAAGAAGAGGAAAAAAAAAACAAAAAAAAAACGGCGTACGGCTGTAATTTACTTTTTCTTGTTTATGGGAAAAAGTAAGATCAATTAATTTAGGGTAAGCACATATGAAACGCTATTTTATATTCTTCCATATGTATAAATAATCATTAGGATATCTGAAGTCATAATCTTTTTAGGATCAAATGACTAGAATAAGGTAGGCCAATAAAAAATAAATCAATAAATAAATAACAATAAATCGAATGAGAGAGCAATTACTCCATAAGGCAAACAATACACAGGGCAATACACTTAAAAGTTTATACCAGAAAGTGCAATCAGCCAAATTAATACGTAAATGGTCATTTTAACGCCACACATAGAGCACATATGTGTATGAGGTGAGAGCAGGGTGTCGTCTGACAAGGTGACGATATCTCTTACTTAACAGTTTCCCCCCATTGAATTACTAACATTCTTAAATGCTGAATCAATTATACATAAATTTTCGGTCTGTATACTGAATAAGGATGAAAATACTACTCTATGTAACCAATTACCAGCACTCGAGTGAGGTGCAAGAGCAAAACACAAAGGAAACCCGCCTTTCTGGACCCGGACGCAAGGAGAAGAGGTAGGATGCATAACTAGATTTCCCTCTAACTCTGCTGACACGGTGCAGCTTGATTGGGCGACGGGCGGGGAAGACAGGGCGTGTGTGAATACCGTGGCATCTGGTTACTAATCAATATTGTGCATGTCTGTGAAGGATTTGTTTCCAGAGGGTGTTGCGCATTACGTGTGTCCACTTGCATGTACACATACTCATGTAAATATATGTACACACACACACACACACACACACACACACACACACACACACACACACACACACACACACACACACACACACACACACACACACACAAATGGTCAAGGCTATAGCAAATCACAGCTTTTTTTTAGTTTCATGACAAGATAATACGGTTTCTTTGTTAGGCTGCTGTCGCTTAGTAAAATATCACTTAAAAATCAACCAAGCGATAAGTTCAGGTTTCAATAAGAGACGAAAACCTGACAGATAAAAAAATGTTCAAATATCAGTCTGCAGTGACGTCAGTTTGTCATTATACTATTTAATGTAACAGAAAAAAATCGAAAACAAATTGTGAAAAAGTGGCGTCCATCGCAATATATTCAGGAAATAAAACAGTACACTTCGATACACGTGTCATAATTTGCATATGTTTTGACTGAACAATAAAGTGAACGGAATTGGACTACAAAGGGCGGCGCAATTTGTGGAATTATCGTGTGATTATTATTATGTCTTTCTCCTTTCAGGCATAATTGCGGATTTTTGGTACCGGCATGGCGTCATAGCTTCAACTGATAAGAGTTAA
>NC_091552.1:43312920-43317920 GCF_042767895.1 Penaeus vannamei
TAAATACATATATATACATATTATATATGTATGTATGTATGTGTGTGTGTGTATATATATATATATATATATATATATATATATATATATATATATATATATATATATATATATTGTGTGTGTGTGTGTGTCTATGTATACATAAGGCCTTTTTGTCGCATCCCCGAAACCTCAAACAGTTTGTTACACTTTGATACAAGTTTACCCTTATGTGCATATTATTGGAGCCTGGTGACACATCTTTTCATCTATATCAAAGTGTTTGCCCCTTCCTTGAAACAGTGTGATACACAAACAGTGATATACTCCGGCCAGCCAATCAGAATGCGATACTGTCCAGATATATTTCACACGGGCTCTAATAGGATTTTATATTTTCATCAATTGCAAATCGCATCCTAAGTTTCTTGATTAAAAAAAAAAAGAAGAAAGAAAATGCATTTCAATGGTGCATGAATTTTTTTTTTTTTTTTTTTTTTTTTTTGTCTTTTTAGCAGTACATCAGATAAATGATCACTTGATATGGGTAAAAATATCAGAATAGATTGTGTATCTTCATTCTTTGATATAATCTATTCAATAAGACAATTAATTACCTCTGGTCATTAGTAGTATCGAGTTATCTGATACAGACATAGAGCTCACCCACGGAGATATGATAGGATACAAAAAGCTGAAGTAATTTCCAATTCTGATTTGAAAAAACAATGTATGTAATAAAAATATTTACTTTTAATTTTTCTTTAATTGTATTAATTTATTTATTGTTATTATTTTTGCTAAATCTGAGAAATGCAATGGGAAGTTTTCACAACCTTCCGAAGCGAAAAAGAGTGTGTATATCTGCAGAGTATTTGAGAACATTTTTCCTTTTTATTTTAATCTTCTACAATATTTTGCATGTAGTTAAATATTATACCTGCATATTAAGTAATTAATTTCTCTTTTCTGAAATCAAGAAAAATAATTGCTCTGTTTTTCAAAACTATGTATGTCATTGCATAATCGAGTTTTGTAGCAACCATGATGCATCACCGAACATATATCAAAGTGTTGGAGTTCGGAAAGTTACGATAAAGGCCTATACATACATACATATGTGTGTGTATGTGTGTGCACTATTCATCCAAATATGCAACAGGAATAACACGAATATGCCGAAGGCCTTTTCGTCAATGCTTCGTCAGGGCATTCAGAGGACGCGAGTATGAACAGGTCCAGGGACTTGCGATGGGTTCACCACTTTCAGCAGTCCTTGCCCAGCTGTTCATGGATACCTTCGAGGCTGACCACTACTGAAGCATCGTGGGAAAAACGTGGTTTGGCTCCGCTACGTGGACGACATCCTCGCTGTAGTACCGACCAGGACGAACCTGCCAGATCTCCACAGACTCAGTGCAGTACACCCATCCATACAGTTCACAGAAAATGAGAGAAATGAATAATTCCCTTTCCTAGACACCATGATCCACAGAAGAACAGATGGTCCGATATTTTCCGTGTACAGAAAACCCAACAATAAAGATGATTTCATTCATTATGAGGACCAAAGACGGCATGGTCATTGGTTTCTTCCTCCGAGCCCTCAGAATATGCAGCCCTGAGTACTTGGAGGAAGAAATGCAACACGTCTGCAACACCTTCCAACACCATTATCCTCGCTGCATGCTCACCCACCTCCGACGTAAGGCCAAGATCATGCGCAGACCGAGAGATGAAGACACACACAACAAGACTGAGATAATAATCATCCCTCACTCGGAACTGACTGAACACCTGGAGGCCCTTGTGAGCCACTCTTAAGATAGCTACGTCTTCAGGCGAGATCGGAGATATGGTAAGAGAAAGGAGGTCAAACCACAACAGACCCCTCAGCCAGGTGTACAGTATACCCTGTAGTAGTTGTGATAATGTCTACATAGGCGAGACACCACGACGTCTGCATGAACAACTAATCAGCCAACACCGCAGCGCTCTCGGACACGAGAAGCGCCTTCGTTGTTCACGGAGCCACCGACGGTCACTTCCCGAAGTGGTCCCAGGCCTCCGTCATGAAGCAAGGTCTGATATGAATTCCACTCATCCAAATATATTCGGCACCCCCGATACCAATGTCCATATGTTCAGGTGTGTGTGTGTGTGTGTGTGTGTGTGTGTGTGTGTGTGTGTGTGTGTGTGTGTGTGTGTGTGTGTGTGTGTGTGTGTGTGCGTGTGTGCAGCAATATGCTCTTATGTCTACAAGACTTTGATGAGCATCTCTGATCGCTCTTGTGCGGAGGGCGCTCTTTGCTTCTGGTTGGCACTGTATGTTTTAAACTCGAGCCTCGTTGAGATTCAGGAAGAGCGGGCGGGATGTTTGCTGAGCCACGGAAACTTTTGGTGGGAAAAGGGTGCGACCCGCTGGTTCAGAAGTTAGCAAAAATAAAATTAAATCGGTTATGTCAAATTTTCCATCTATATTTGATTAAAGAACCAAGTTTGAGTTCATGATTATACTTAATCTATATGGTTAATATTTTAAATTTTTTAACTTATATTACAAATAGAAAAATAAGTCTATGACGTTGTAAATAGCATTCACTTGTACGGAAATATTTACATGTTTTTTTAATACTATGATCTGTTGATTTCCAATATATAAATAACTGATTGCTAACCGAGAACCACTATGTATTTAACTCCCCTATATGGCCAACCGTATCAAAACGGTGAGATGCCCATTCTCGTATTCTTGGAAGACGGTAACGGTCAATGGTGTGATGAAGTTTCAGAATTAAAGAGTTCTTTCTGATAGCTGCATGGCAATAGGTTACGTTCCTTGATTTTTTCCCGGCCATTCCCATCTGAGGCCGTTATAGTATGTCATTCATCTTTTTTTTATTTCAACCTGTTACTTGCTTGTCTTCTCTCAATATATCGGTAAACCTCATCTTTGGCTTTCCTCTTCTCCACCCGATCCATGACTCCATCCTCAACATCCTTCTCCTCAAAGGCCCCGCAACCCTTCCCTGCACATGTCCAAACATTCCAATTTCACTGTCTCAAAAAATCTCAGATCCGTCGAACTTTCACTGTTCAACATATTCATTTTTCATCTTACTCTCAACGAAAATTAAAGTATCTCCTGTCTTTATATTAGTGCCTCTTCCCTAAAGCCATATAGCATAGCTGGTTTCAATGCCATCTTGAAAATGTTTTTCTGTTAACCCTAAGGAATGCCACAGTAATATTTCTTCATAGGTCATATTGAGTCATACATTCATAGCATACAGCTCGGTTATCATGTAGAAACAGTTCCTTTACGCGGATAGTTACTCATCTTCTCTGTTGGAACTAAAAAAAAAGAAAATAAACAATAATAAAATAAAAATAAAATAAAATAAAAGGAAGGAACAAAGCCATACCGAGAAAATGCCATGTTCAGGGTATATATTGCTGTTTAATAGTTTTTACAGGAGTCCAATATAATTTGGTTACGACGATCAGCATATATGTTCATTAATTCTCCATATGTACTTCGTTGAAAGCATGTATAGAATAAAGAAGTAAAATATATTATTTTTCATATTAAAGCGATAGTCCTAAGCATGACATTAAACTGCACCCGGTGACGAGGCACTGGTTGGGGACTTTTAAGAGTTGTGGGGAAAATACGATATTCGAAATAAAGAAAGGGATAGAATGCTTGAAATTGCAGAGAATGCAGAACTGATATTTGTCAACATGCTGTTTAAGAAAATGGATCAGCATCTGAACACATACGATAGCGGGGGCCACTGTAGCCACATGCATTACTTACTGACAAGGAACAACTGGAGAAGAGGATTGCAAAACTGTAAAGTAATTCATGGTGCGTGACACAACACAGATTACTCGCAACGGCTTTTACTAGGAAACAGCATAAAATGAGGTTAACTTGCAAAAGGAATTCAAAGAAGTAGTCGGACGGAATTGGAATATAGAGTAAAAAGGAAGGAGTAGAACAGAAATAGAGAGTCCTGAGAAGTCTAAGTGAAGCTGCTGAAAAAAGTAGTGGGACGCACATCAAGTGGAGAAAAGAGCTATAAGAAATCCTGAAGATAAAGAAACAACTATTTAAGGAGTAGTAGAAAGAGAGAGTAGTAGAAAGGCAGAAGATACAGAACAGCAGACAGGGAAGTAAAACAGGCAATCAAACAAGCAAAGGATGAAACAGAAAAGGAACTATATTGGAACAAGAGAAAGGGAAAAGGAAATTTATAGAATAGGAAAAGCCAGGCAAATGAATACACAGGATCTGGGAAAGGTAGGAGTATCAAGAGAATAGAGATGGAAGACCTAGAAAATGAAGAACAGATGGAAGGAATATTTCAACACCCTGCTGAATGTAGAAAATGGAGAGGGGGAAATTCAAGAGGGAGAGAAATGGGTCATAGAAATAGCACAATAGAGAACAGAAGAAATGAGAATACCAGAAGATCAGAAGAACGGTAAACTAATAGTTATATACATAAGGGAGATGAACTGAAATGTGAAAAAGGTAACAGAGCATATGAAGAAAGCGGTAAAGCGAGTATTAGACACGAGAGTAAGAGTTTGGGTTTATGAAAGGAAAGATCACAATAGATGCCGTACATATACCAAGACAGATTCAAGAAAAAGGACTGTAGAGAAATGAACACTGTGTTGTGCGTTTTTTAACCTAGTAAAGGCTTATGGCCGGGTGCCTAGAGATGTGTACTGAGCCTTAGGGGAAAAAAGAGTATGTGAACGACTACTATACCTAGTGAAAGAAATGTATAGAGGCGGTATGACCAGAGTTAGCACCTTGTATGGAAAAGCGCATGGATTCAAAATAGGATTGATAATACACCAAGGACTGGCATTAAGGCCATTCTTATTTGTAATAGTAATAGAAATATTACAGCATAAAGCGACTGAAGGGATATAGGAGTTGCTTTATGCAAAAGACCTACTTATAGTGGCAAAACCTGAAGAAGATTTACTGGAAAGCTCGCTGA
>NC_091552.1:43345420-43355420 GCF_042767895.1 Penaeus vannamei
GTGCATGTGTTTGTGTTTGTTTGTGTGTGTGCGTGTGTGTGTTTGTTTGTGTGTGTGCGTGTGTGTGTTTGTTTGTGTGTGTGTGTTTGTATGCGTTTCTTTGTGTGTGTGTGTGTTTGTATGTGTTTGTTTGTGTGTGTGTGTGTGTATGTGTGTGTGTGTGTGTGTGTGTCTGTGTGTTTGTTTGTGTGTGTGTGTGGTTGATATGGAATTCGGGTTAAGCATAAATATCTTATACACTACACAGTTGACGCGGAAAACCTGTACAGTTTTGGATACTAGCATTTATACTTTTCTACAAAGCAGCTGGCCCTCGCATTCAATTACATTCCATCCTTTATACTCCGTCAATACAGTACATCAATTTTACAATCACTCTGCTGCCTGTGCATGTCCCCAGCAACAACATATACCAGTATTGTACATGAAAAAGGCGACAGTTATTCTCTCAGCGTTGGTGCCATCTTTTTTTATTATTCAAACATGATTAATGACCCACAAAGTACATAAAATATTTCTATCTGTGCGCTGACACGTTAACTTTTCCTGAAACTACTGACAAAAGAGAAGCATTCTAAAGTATTAAGTTTGGAAGACATACATTTGGATTATTCTGAGAAATACTGACACCTTGGATCAGTGTGTCTCTACGATATTGGTTTGCAGTTCATTAATACTAATTTCAGGGTCTTTAACATTTCACAATTTACATCAGTATGTATGAAATTCCCATTGCTAAGACGTAGATTTTGCAGGTTATGAAAGAAGGCAGTCTGCTCAGCTGTTCTGAACTTTTCTTGTAATCATTTCTTGTAATTTGATTATCATTACGTTCCTTTTCTTTCCGTGTTTCTATTTTCGTCTTTCGTCAGAAAAAAAAAAAAAATAAAATAGTCTTTTCAATGTATTTTTGTCGTTTTTATCTTGTCAGTTATTGGTTTCAACTTGATAAACCAAAGCGCCACAGACCGATGGTGATCTCTTTTCGTTTTGCCGTTTTCTCTTATCTATTTATCTTCTGTCATGATTGGTGCTGATTATACATTCCAGTAATTTCTGCTGTGATTATGATTCCCGATTATAAAACTGCATCCAATATAGAATTTTGGGAAAGGGTATTGTTTCTCGCAGTTTTCTTAACCACTGAAAAAAAAAACGGTAACATGGTAAGCAAGGTAGCGTCCAAGCCTGGCAAAAGGCCATCACGGGGGCAAGACACAGTACTGTCGGCTTTCTGTTAGATGACAAACGTTTTCGACATAAGTTTGATAACGGGGAGAACGCTGTACAACGGCGGGTCAGCTTTTCAGACAACCCATTTCTCTATGTAGGTTGGAGGTCGTCTAAAGCAGTGTTGTCCAAACATTTCCGCCTATTGTACCCTTTATTACCTTCTTTATTACCTTCTTGTACTGATACGTACCCCTCCTCCCCTCCGTCCACCATGGCTAAACAAACTGTTTTAATTAGGTTAATACAAATAATATACTAATTGTGAAAAGATCGCATTGCAAGAGTGCTGGTCAACAAATTCGATTTTAATACACGAATAAAAAAAGATGACTTAATAACAAAATGCTTGAAAAATACTTACACAACTTATCATGAGATGTGAGGCGTGTGTGTTCCTTGCTTGTTCACGTACCCCTATGATCTATGTTGTGTACCCCAGTTTGGACACTAAGGAAGCAGACTGTGCGGTGCTCCTTCTCCCTTGCTGATCGGTACGTGGAGGAAATAAAGTGCAGCTGATATACTTAAATTTACTAAAGGAAATAGACACTCAAGACGTTAAGTCAAATACGGGGTGTAAATATTATTCATTGAATTGAGATTACTTCATCTGGTAACTTACCCAAGACCAACAGAATACATGTATAAATTTTCATATCAATTGCATCTTGGCCTGTTAGAGCGATTTAACAGGAGTGTCTTGCATGAATTATTTAGCTTCAGGGTACATATCATTGACAACGAACTCGCTTTGATGTTGATATTTTAGTTATTAAGTATTTTTGTTTTATGCATCCATTTGACGTTATTTTTTAGCTCTGACTCCAACATGTAGATATATAATCTAATGATTACTTACGTCATATTGATGTTAATTTGAACATTTTTCTCAAGAACTGATTTTCAATTCTAATAAGTTGTAAGTGGTGAGCCGTGGGGGGCGGGAGCGGGGGCGCAGGATATAGACAAGAGAACGATGATTGCGTGTGGGGTGGGGGTGGGGGGGGGGGAGAATTATGTAGGAAAAATAGACATAGATTTATTAATAGATCAATATATAAAACAGAAGACAAACATTATCTACCGCTCTTTTCATATAAAAGAACTTAGTTATATTCATTTCTAATCCTTCTTGATTTCCAGTAAATTGCTCTGTAGTTTACATTTCCAGTTAATCAAGTAATGATCCTTGAGCTAGCAAGATGTTTCTCGGAATTGAATGACTAACAGTTTCTCTCATTTTTCTCTCTCCCTCTTTTTTCTTTTCTTTTTTACGTCTTTCCTTCCTCTCCATTACTCCTTCCTGCAATCATTCCTTTTCTTTCCTCCTCCCTTCTTCTCTTTTTATCCCTTTGTGTCTCCACCAGCCTCGGTAATTTGTTTCTGTGGCTTGTATTCCGAGATTTGGGGAAAAATATAGAGCCTGATTCCAAGTCACGGCGGGAGATCGCTCTTCTGAACAAGGCGAAGTCAGCAAAGAGTGTTCGAACATCTTGATATGTTTTTTTTTCACAAGAGAAATGTGTCTGCATTCGTGCATATAATACAGATGCGTGTATTTATATGCGTGTATATACGTATAAGTATTTATACACATATGCATATGTGTGTGTGTGTGTGTGTATGTGTGTGTGTTTGTGTGTGTGTGTGTGTGTGTGTGTGTTTGTATGTGTTTGTGTGTGTATGTTTGTGTGTGTGTGTGTGTTTATATATATATATATATATATATATATATATATATATATATATATATATATATATATATACATAAATGCCATATATACATATGTTACTGCTGTCTGTTGGTATATTTATGAATGTATATGATAATAACAATAATGATAATAATAATAATTGGTGATAATAATAATGGTAATAATAATAGTAATGATAATAATAGTAATAATGATGATGATAATAATGGTAATAATGATTCCGAATATTTTCATTACATTATTATAATAAGAAATACTAGTAGTAGTAATAGTAGCATTATTATTTTCATCATCATTATCATTTGATTATTAATATTATTTTTATTATCATTATTAATATTATCATAGTAATAATCCCAATCACAGCAAAATAACAACAATAAGAACAATATTTATGATTTCCATTAACATCATCATCAATGTTATTATTATCCTACACACACGCAATAAGAAATACTAGTAGTAGTAGTAGCATTATTATTATTATTATTATTATCATTATTATTATTATTGTTATTATTATCATTATTATCATTATCATTATCATTATTATTATCATTATTATTATTATTATCATTATTATTATTATTATCATTATTATTATTATTATCATTATCATTATTATCATTATTATAGTAATAATCACAATCATAGCAATAATAACAACAGTAAGAACAATATTTATGATTTCCATTAACATCATCAATGTTATTATTATCCTACACACACGCAATAAGAAACACTATTATTATTATTATTATTATTATTATTATTATTATTATTATTACTATTATTATCATTATCATTATTACTATTATTATCATTATTATTATTATTGTTATTATTATCATTATTATTTTTATTATTATCATTATTTGTTATAGTATGAATCACAATCATAGCAATAATAACAACAGTAAGAACAATATTTATGATTTCCATTAACATCATCATCAATGTTATTATCATCCTCCACACGCAAGCAATCCATCCATCCTAATTTACCTCGCCCCTTCGCCCTTCCCTGCGACCGGTTCCATTGCCTCTCCTTATTGATTTATTGTTCAAATCATCTTAATCTGCTTTTAGAATTGAATTCTGATTTCCCTTGAGGAAGGGGAGATCGCCTCGTAATGGCTGAGTGTTCGTTTGCATGATAAGGGAAATTGTATAGTTTTGCATTCTAATGGCTATCTGTTGTCACGGGCGGTTCATATTTGTTGCATGAGGGTTGCCGACCGACCGAGCGCTGCACTTAGTACTTATCAAAATGCTGCAGCTCGTTCTAATCGTGTCTTTCATATTCATGCGAAGGGGAGGGATCCTGATGATGTTATCACGTGTACTGATGATTGCCATTATTGTTATTAAGATCGTGTTTGTCTTAGCGCCTTTATAACTGCCGTTTGAAAGATGGCAGATGTTTCTTTTGTAAGGGTTACATATGTTAGGTTGATTGTCACTGTCAGTGTGGTGTCATACGTAAATGCTTTGCCCATTATTGTTAAATATTTCTCGATACCAAGTCGATAATCCAGTTCACCATAATTACTTGAACTTATCCAGCAGCATAGTTGATAGATGATGATGACGTTGACGACGATGGTGGGAATAATAATAATATTAATATAGCTTGATTCCAATTGTTTGAATGGAAGTTCTTTGCTGTGACATGCTGTCTATTCATTTTTGCTTCTAAAATGCCCCCTGCGTGCAAGAAATGGCCGGGGATTGCTAGGCGAGAACACCACCGCTGTACGACAACAACCATGACGGTGATGACTAAAATGATGACGATTATTATGATGATAACAATAAAAATGCTTCGACCAAAAATGACAATAATACTAAAAAAACAACTACCGACTCCCTGCATGTCTGCACACGCAACACGCATATGCACTTTCTCCTGCAGTCTTTAGTCGCGCTACACTCCTGCATTATGCAAGACCCGGACTCTCAAAACACTGCCTCGGACTGTCAGCAAGTTCGGCGTCTCTCTGTATTTTGCTTCGTCGTCTCGTACAAAGGATGGCTTGCTCGGTTCATGTTATAGTAATGGCCATTAAAGCCGTGTGTTGTTTTATGACAGTCGATCATTGTTATTATTATCATTATAATTGTTTTGTTATTGTCATTGTTATCGTTAGTAGCAGTAGTAGTAATATGTCTTTCCTTATTGTTATTATACTTACTATTATTATTGTTATTTATCCTTATCATAATTATCATCATAATTTTCATAATGACCATGATTGTTATTATTACCTTTATCATTACTTTTGTTATCAGTATCATTAGCATTATTACTATCATTATTATTATTATTATCATTATTATTATCTGTATTATTATTATTTAATATAGGTCAAGGAATTGATGTTGTAGCTTCTTCACTGTGTACATTATCTCTCTTTCTCTCTCTCTCTCTCTCTCTCTCTCTCTCTCTCTCTCTCTCTCTCTCTCTCTCTCTCTCTCTCTCTCTCTCTCTCTCTCTCTCTCTCTCTCTCTCTCTCTGTTGCAGGCCAATAGTGGTTATCCATCTCAAGCGCGCGGCAGGCACTCTGTCCTGACCGAACCTTCCTTTGCTATGTCCTTTGTTTTTATGGTCTCACTGGGAATGGATTTTCTTTCTCCGTTTCCCTTGACTGTTGTGTTTCTGTTTTTCCTCACGCGGATTCTCCCTCTCCTCCCCTTCCCTCTTCGGAGACTGTCGCGACTCACTATGGATGGGTTTGCTTCGCGTATTCTGAAAACTGTTTGGCTTGTTGCGAAAGACATAATTTGATCACAGTTTCACTCACTGCAAAGGGAATCATGCAGTTCTCTGTGTCTTCTTTTCGTTTCTTCGCCAGTGTCCAGAGAGTACTTGTGAAGAACAGAAGTAACCATAAAAAAAGCTTTTAGGAGGATGCGAAGACCTGTTCCCTTTGCTCGCAACTGCATTTCAAGCAACAAAACTTTTCTGTCTTCGGTAACTTTCACATTTTGTACGCTCAAGATATGACAACATTGTTTTAAGAAATACCCAATGTTTCTCTTGTAAAAGCAACATGCTTAAATTGAATAAGGAAAGAAAGAAAACACAAAAGTGGAATGCTAATATGAACAAATACAGGTTGTTACTGAACTAATCAGCTGCTTATGACATGCAGACTCATGTAGATCAACCCTATCACACAATCATTCTAAATACTCCACGTGTATAAACACAGTTATGACGCATATCTACAAACAAACACGTTTGCACGCATACACACATGCGTGTTTGTGCGTGCGAGCAGATAAAGTCACACATAAACACACACATATGTATACATATGCATGTGTGTGTATGTATATATATATATATATATATATATATATATATATATATATATATATATATATATATATACATATATATATATATATTATATATATATATATATATATATATATATATATATATATATATATATGTACATATATACATTATATAATTACACACACACACACACACACACACACATACACACACACACACACACACACACACACACACACACACACACATATATATATATATATATATATATATATATATATATATATATATATATATATATATATATATATATATATATATATATGTATGTATATGTATATATGTATATATCTATCTATATATATATATCTATATATACATACATGTATATATCAATCTATCTATATATATATATCTATATATACATACATGTATATATCAATCTATCTATCTATCTATCTATATATATATATATATATATATATATATATACATACATGTATATATCAATCTATCTATATGTATATATATATATATATATATATATATATATATATATTTACATATACATATTAGTCTATCTATATGTCTTTCTATCTATCTATCTTTATATATATATATATATATATATATATATATATATATATATATATATATATATATATATATATATATATATATATATATATATATATATGCTGTGGCCCGCTATTCACCAACCATTAAATGCTTTTCAGTATCAAGACTTATTATACACACACACACACACACACACACTTATATATGTATAAATAAACATATGTGTGCGTGTGTGTTTGTGTGTAGAGAGAGAGAGAGAGTGAGGGAGAGCCAATAATATAGATTATAGTCATTTACGGTATACTTCACAGAGTAAACGAGGGCAAAGACTGATAAGAAGTGAGGGGAAGGGAAGACCGTACGTAATGGACTAAGGCTAGAAAAAAGAAAATTAATGAAAGGAGGCTATTTGGGCAATTGACTTTTTTTTCTTATCTGATTTCCCTCTTCGTGGTTTCCACAATTATTTTACTTTATATCTTGTTCATAGTTGAAAGAATTTGCTGCAATATGCACTTGGTGTTTGAACATAAAACTGCGGATGACTTAACTGAAGAAGTTACGTATACATATTTGAAGCTAAATACACATGTACAGATTCTCGAACTATATCTGTATATATTCACGTAATAAAACAGACTGAGCATCAATTTCCCGACTGATCACCGTGTCAGGCGAAGAAACAAACATGTCTCGGGTAGTTCGCCCGATGGCCTTCAGTAGTACGACATAAATATCCGTGCTCGGAGAAATTACACTCGGAATTTAGCTAATGTTCCCTCTTCCTTTGCAAAACTCTCCAAATGGGTGAAATGGTGAAACTTTTTGGCTACTGTGTTGACCCGGAAGTAACATAACTTTCTCGGGAGTCAATTAGAGAAAAGCTTTTGAAAGTTATCGCTGAGAAAGAGAAATTATGTGAGTTCGACCAATGTTAGTAAGTTTCCTCACTTCGGTTCTGCAGACAGCATCTACGCTCTTCCATGAAATATGATAAAGTGCGAAGAAAACGGTATTTGTTTTATCCGCTTCTGGACACATTAAGAAGCATGTGAGTATTTCCTTTCGTTTTCAAGGAATGGACGGGAATGCTTCGAGGAATGTCTCGCATGGGGCCGAAGCAGAAATTCAGGAATATTTTTTTTATGATGATTAATATTTGTTCTTCAAATATTTGGTCAACTTGACAGGCGATACGTATGGGTATCATTCCCTTTTTTTTATATTTGTGAAGTATATACCATGTACGTGTGTGTGTGTGTGTGTGTGTGTGTGTGTGTGTGTGTGTGTGTGTGTGTGTGTGTGTGTGTGTGTGTGTGTGTGTGTGTGTTCGTACTATGTACATACATACATACATACATACATACATATATATATATATATATATATATATATATATATATATATATATATATATATATATATATATATATATATATATATATGTACCTTATACCACGGGATACTGACAGCTTGAAATTACTATTGAATATTTGCGAAACGCAATAACCATTTATGAATGACTTAAGGCCAGAAGAACGTGGATGATTAATACTAATTTTGAAGTAATAAATGAAGCGTTAATTGCGTGGCTCGACCAGAAGGCGAGAGCATTGTTAACGCGCCCGTATTTCTGCAACTGTGGAAATGGCAAATTCATGTGCAGAACAAAGCGCAATTAAAGAGCCTAATGCATGGTGCTGCAAACGAACTATTTATATTATTCAAACTATTATTCACTGCTTACCATTAATATTTACTGGAAGTGTTCGTATTATATTCAATACATCCCTACATTTATGTGTAACGCTTGACTTTATATAATATTAGTTCTTGGTAGCACGCTATATGCCATCAGATAATGAATGCAATGTCGACAGGGTTTTAAAAGAAATTATGATAATAAAAAAATGAAGAAATGAAAAAAGCATATCATATAAAAATGATACAGAGATTTTATGAAATACCCAGTATATTTTAATGTTATTATCTGAAAATGCTCAACAAAACATAAAACGGAGAAGATACATGCACAGGATGATGTGATGCGCCTAATGTGGTAGTGTTAAGCTGTTAGTGTTAAATGCTTGCACGGCTTCTCGCTTACAGCTGCCATCACCGACTCGCCTCGCAGGAAAAGGCAGGAACCTGTCGTGTCTTCGCAACCAGTACATAGTCTCTCCATCCTTCCTGCAAGCGCTTCCTCGTGGCTATGCATGGAAACCTCATTCTTCGCCCTGAATAGGAGTGTGTCTCGGAATAGCAGGGACCTCCATGATACAGGTGACCTTCGGCGTGTGAGAAATAACTCAAAATATCGCCGCTATTTTCCGATCTCTGGACCAAATGAAGAGATTGGCGATCCCTATAGTTGTTGCCTCAACTAGGCAAGGGGGCGAAATCCTCGAGAACCAAAGAAATGGGTACAGCTGAGCCTAAAAGGGTAAAATTGGCAGAACGTGAGAGGAAAGTTAAGGTGCTAGTTTCCGGAAACTAAATTGAAAGGAAAGACGAATAGGTGTTTAGGAATGTAATGGGACCAAGTATTTAGGATCCGTAGAGAAGAAATGGCGATAATAGTGAGTACGAATGTGATAGAACGGGAAAAGGTGATTATATCATTGTGGTTTAAGACGAGGGTTTGGCTGATTGTGAGAGGGATCACTTTTTGATATAAGGCATAATTATGCGAACAGATCTAGAAAAAATATTTACGTCCTACGATAGGAGATAGGCAACCGTATACTTGTAGGCATCAAAAGCAGCTAAGACGATACGTTAGAAATGCAAATTATGCAAATCTTAAAACGGACATTTTGTCTTACCATTATAAATCTCCATGGCTGTTTAATCTGTATACGGATGCAGTAAAAAAGAAAGTAAGTGAAAAGGTCCTATTTGCAGAAAAGACAGCATTTGTACATAGATCAGAAGGAAAGATGCAGTGACTAGTGTGCGAGTTTAGGAATACATTGAATGTGTCAAAATGTGTGGATGTATGAATGACTCGGGGAAAGAGACATGCTGTGGGATCATCTTATAGAGGGCACACTCTAAGAGAGACACGGTATAAAGACATATGGAGGATAGTGAATGTATTAAGATCATATTTTGTCGATTTCCAAATTATTGTCTTTAAAGAAAAAAAAGCAATATTACAATGAAT
>NC_091552.1:43415420-43417920 GCF_042767895.1 Penaeus vannamei
TTCATTCAGCGCCACCCGTTCGCTGAGGTTCTGAAGCCCGAGAATATCGCACTCCCGGCATCCATTAGCACTCATATGACTATCAAATCTCAGTACTGGTATCAAATCACTGCTATACAATACTACGTTGTTTACGTCTTTTATAACATGCCATTGTTTCTTATGTACTTTTCCATTGTTTTTAGCTACATGGATTTAAAAATTATATTTGATGATGATGGGTGCCATCCTTTTAAGATCAGGGAGATATGTAACCCAGCTACATCTATATCATATTATCATATTCTACATACTAGTATAATCTTACACGTTTGTCACATACGTATTTTCACATATGCATATGCATATACGCCTGATCATTACTTCACATGCATATTTCTCTCTTCTAACAACACTAGACATTCCAATGTTGTGTTGTCTATCCCTTCCGCAAGAGCTGTGTACTGATATGACGCTTGTTTGTCACCGGTTGTCACATGCTAACTACTCAGAGCGATCTTTAGACTACTGTATAGTTGAGTTAGACTTCCTGAGGGGAGTAAAGGAGCAACACCTCGCTCCAAGCCGCACTCTAGCATTACTATTCAATAACGGTGAAAGCATCTCGGTTGTCTGCCTTAAACCCTAAGCTCGCCATCTATCATACTTTTGTAGGGCCCGTCATACTGGCTCTTATAATACATATGTATGTGTGTGTGTGTGTGTGTGCGCGTGTGTGTGTGTGTGTGTGTGTGTGTGTGTGTGTGTGTGTGTGTGTGTGTGTGTGTGTGTGTGTGTGTGTGTGTGTGTGCGTGTGTGTGTGTGGATATAAAAATTTTATTATCTATATGTATATATATATGCATATGCAAACACACACATATATGTGTGTAAATCATATAAGTAAATATGTATATATATATATATATATATATATATATATATATATATATATATATATATATATATATATATATTTATATGTATATATATATATATATATATATATATATATATATATTTATGTATATATATATATATATATATATGTATATATATATATATAATCATTATCATTATTAGCCATTATCATTATTGCAATTGTTATTATAAATAATTTTCTCATTCTTATCACAATCATTATTAGTTGTAGATTCAGTAGTATAACTGCTGTGTTTTTACCATAGTCATTATTATTACTGGTACTATTAGTTTTATTGCTATCATTTTCAGTATTATAATAATTATTATTATAAGCCTTATTGTAACTGTTGTTGTTATTGTTATCATTAATATAATTTCTCTCATTGCTATTATCATCATTGTCCTAATTGATCATTACAATTGTCACTGTTATCATCATCTTTCTTAATATCACGGTCATGGGATATTAAGAAACCAGTATTGAGAAAAGCAATATATAAATTTCACTTTAATGCCCGTCATTTGGAACGATTTCAGACATACCCGAAGAGAAGAAACTTTCCTTTGTTTCAAACCCTGAGACAAAGAGGGTGAAAAAAAGACAAAATTAGTTTCTCCTTTGAGATTTCTGTTAAACCCTTGTTGGAAGGAAATATATTTTTTTTCTTTCTTATACGTGCAACCACTGAGGATGTTATGCAGATTCATGAGGCAAATATTTCTCTCCTTTTTCCTCCTGTATGTGGACTGTGCTGAAGGGAGTCTCTTCCTGTTGTACTTCTATTAAGAGTCAATACCAGTTTAGCGTATTATACTAGAAACGTTTGAGGCGTGTCGGTGTCCCGGAGGCGACCAGTCCTCAAATCGTTAAAGTTCGGACGAAAGTTGGGATCAAAGCTTGGAAATTTAAGAAATTCACCTGGCTCCCTTCGCTTCCTCTCGTACTTTTCTCGTGAGACTTTCGGCGAGGTACAAATTGTGCATTGCTTCACAGGCATAAGAAGTTGCGAGGGATGCCCAAGTCTAATAGATGGTTCCTGATACGTATCACAGTTCCTAGGGCGAATGATGAATGGGGAACTGTTAATGGGGATTTAATGTTGGGTGGATTTTGAAATATCGATTATATACTTTTCATTTTCACTTTCAATATGCATGTAGATGATTTTTTATGCAAAATCGGAACCATAAACACACATACACACACATACATACATACACACACACACACACACACACACATACACACACACACACACACACACACACACACACACACACACACACACACACACACACACACAAACATATATATATATATGTATATATATATATATATATATATATATATATATATATATATATATATATATATATATATATATATATATATATATATATATATATGGGTCATTCCATGTCAGTTCACTCAAAAGAATCCACCTTTTAAACCTCACCCCCTCCAAATTTGATGAAAATGGATATACATGTAATTTCTTGTCAGAAAAGCCAATTTCCCAAACTGTAGCTTAATCGGACTGATGGTTCTTGAGACATAGCATTTCTTTTTTTCACTTTTTCGAGAAAAAGGGTGACA
>NC_091552.1:43460420-43465420 GCF_042767895.1 Penaeus vannamei
ATACTGGGTAAAAGAAATAACTTACAATCTTATATACACTTTATGCTATTTTTGAGATACAGCTCACTACTATATTTCAGGGAGTAAAGATATGTTACATATCTGTGCCATCCACCTTATGAGAGAGACGTTTACGGCAGATGGACCAGTAGTTGGCTTCATTGTCAATCAGTGTTCCCAAAATATAAAGCATCCAACTAAAGATTTTCTTTTAATGTTCCTTGAATCACTTGAACTTGGACACTACAGCATTTTTTTCAGGATGCTCATATTTACTGCACAGGAAGGTATATTTTGGTCTGTTGGGATTCTTAATGTTGTTCCTACATCTGTGATGAGCTTCCAGCGGCAGTCTCTGTGCATAGCCTAAAATGGAAGTGAAAAATATTGAGAAATGTGAATCATGTACCAGTAAATTTAATATACTAATGATAATGGCTAGAAATTACTAGTATAATTGTTGTGTTGTCCACTTTACACTAGAACCTACCATATCCACTGTTTTTTCCCACTGGACGAATGGAAAACCCTTCTTTACCTTTAGAAAGAAGGCATCCCATTTCGCTCTGCTATCCTTCGTGACAGCATGCTCCTCTTCGCCATTTTCATTGTAATGCAAGGCAGCAATACAGTGTCTGAAATAAAGCACAGACACAAATCAAATTTGTGAACCTTGTGCTAACCATTTGAAAGTTTATCATAGGAAGGTGCATGTCAGCCAGAACATTTTTAGATGGAGGAGCCATACATGAAGACTGAATGAGAGGCTGCACCGACTTCAGTGGAGGTATCAAAAATTGTTACCTGCTTTCCATCCCCTCTGGGAAAAAATGAATCTGGTTCGGCTTAAAATGATTCACCACGCTGTGCTATGGCTCTGTTGACCACATGAGATTTTTCCAACATCTTTCACCAATTTTGTGTGTATGTGTGTGTGTGTATGTGTGTGTGTGTGTGTGTGTGTGTGTGTGTGTGTGTGTGTGTGTGTGTGTGTATGTGTGTGTGTGTGTGAGTGTATTTATATATACATATATATATATATATATATATATATATATATATATATATATATATATATACATATACATATATATACATATATATTTATGTGTGTGTGTGTGTGTGTGTGTGTGTGTGAAAGAGAGAGAGAGAGAGAGAGAGAAAAGTCGAGAAGCCTTGGTCGAATAAACTGCATTTCTCCTTTCCCGGACAAGGAACGATGGGTATAATTCAACGAGTGATTTAGCGCGACTCGTTAATTTCACACTAAGGATATAGCTTCATTGTTTGGCCAGACCGGCCGGAAAACAGGCGGAGATCAAATGCTTGGCGCACCGTGCGTACTGCGTGGAGGTGTGGAAATTTCTTGCCGTAAAATCCTGTGAGAACGGAAGCAAAATGGAGGGGGAGGGATAATAATGCGCTCATATTCATTGGTAAGTATCTCGACCCTCAGATGTACACTCAAATTAAAGCAAAACTATGATTTTGCAGTATTGCAGGTAGGTCGTGCGCGCGCGTGTGTGTGTGCCCTATGGATGATCCAGTTAAAGGCAAAAATGTGTTTTCGCGTCCTTATACGCAAAATGTGCGTATGTATGTGTGTGTGCGTTCGTGTGTGCACGTTTTTACACAGCAGGCACACGGAGCTGTTGTGGTTATAAAAATCCAAGAGACACATTTCCCTTTCTGAATGTTATGAGCACAAAAAACCTTTGATATCGGCACAAATTCTACACAGAATGATTCAGAAAGATTTGATATCACAAGATCTGTAAAATACGTTAGCAACTGCAGAATATATATGGGTCGCTCCTCCTTTATGGCCAATAAAACTGGAATGTAAAGATGCGACGCTTATAAAATGAGAATATTATATGGACTTAAGAGGTAATTTTGAACACCAGATGGGCTGAAATAAAACACAAGGGCAGAATTAAAGTCCTCGAAACCGAAAGGGAAAAAGGGGAGGGAAAACTACATCTCTACATCTATCGTATCGGAGAATAGTAGAATATCTATCGATCTCACGGGCAATCTGTCTACCTATATCTATCGATCTCACGGGCAATCTATCTATATCTATCGATCTCACGGGCAATCTGTCTATCTATATCTATCTATCTATCTATCTATCTATCTATCTATCTATCTATCTATCTATCTATCTATATATATATATATATATATATATATATATATATATATATATCTGTGCATCTATCTCTCTACCTATCTATCTTTCTATCTGCCTATTTATCTATCTACATCTGTCTGTGAATCTATCTATCTACATCTGTCTGTGTATCTACCTATCTATCTTTCTATCCGTCTATCTATTTATATAAATATATATATATATATATATATATATATATATATATATATATATATATATATATATATGTATGTATATATATGTATATATATTAAATATACGTATATGTATACACACACACACATATATGTATATACGTACATACATATATATACATATATATATGCGTGTATAAATATTTATAATATATATATATATATATATATATATATATATATATATATATATGTGTGTGTGTGTGTGTGTGTGTGTGTGTGTGTGTGTGTGTGTGTGTGTGTGTGTGTGTGTGTGTGTGTATGTATTAATGTATGTATGTATGTATGTGTGTGTATGTTTGTATATATGTATGTACACACACACACACACACACACACACACACACACACACACAGATATATATATATATATATATATATATATATATATATATATATATATATATATATATATATATATATATATATATGTATGTATGTATGTATATGCATATATAAGTACACACATTGCAGTACTCCACTCCGGCCACAGTAAACGGCTTGTTCAACCTGGATGACACAAGAGATCAGTGTCCATTACGCATCGACCAATAATCGAACACAATTTAGCTCGGTGTGCAGATCAACCCTGGGTCACTCGGTGGCAGGAGTTCAGGACTCAAACAGAGCAGCATATTAACGAGGTTCGGCCATGAATGATGGAATAGCCTTTCCCTCTGACAAGTTTTCGAGAGCAGGGTGACTCGCTAGAACGAGAACGACCCATTATGAAGATCGTCGAATAGGAACACTTTATGTCCACAGACGCTGCTCATCTCTGCAAGCTTGAGGGAACTTTAATGGCTACAAATTCTGAGACTACATTTGAGGAAGAAATGAAATTTAACGATAATAATGACGATAATGATAGAAATTTGATAGGTGATGATGACGGTGATGATGATGATGATTGAAAAAAACGTTTTAGAATTATTTTTATGTATGGAGAATTTTAGTAAGTAAGGGTATCTAAGATATTTGTCTTAATAACGAGGATATGGTCTTTTGTTGGCCTTTTCAGATTCAAAGAAATCTCTGGTTACATAAGCATTCTTTACAGTCATCAAGAAAATACTTGTCCTATCATTCGGATGAATAAAGTATAACAAAATATAACTTTACGTAACAATATCCTTTGTTCAGTGTTTTCCGCTGCCCATTTTCCGCTGTGGTTGCACTGTCGTTCCTTTCATGACGAATCACTCCGGTTTCCTAAAAGGGCAGTATCAATGCTATTCCCAAGGTCTGTTGGTAAAAGACGTCATTACAGTTTAATCATATGTCAGGAAAAAAAACAATTACTTCGTCAAATTCGCTTATTTATTATATATATATATATATATATATATATATATATATATATATATATATATATATATATATATATATATATAAATATATATATATATATATACATATATATATATAAATATAAATATATATATATATATATATATATATATATATATATATATATATATATATATATATAATAAATAAGCGAATTTGACGAAGTAATTGTTTTTTTTCCTGACATATGATTAAACTGTAATGACGTCTTTTACCAACAGACAAGTTGCTTCTATATCCCTTACTTCTTTATTTGAAACAGCGTGCAATATATATATATATATATATATATATATATATATATATATATATATATATATATATATATATATATATATATATATATATATATAAATATATATATATATATATATATATATATATATATATATATATATATATATATATATATATATATATATATATATATATATTGCATGCTGTTTCAAATAAAGAAGTAAGGGATATAGAAGCAACTTGTTCAAGACTTTAGTTCTACGATGAAATATAGATACTTTTTTGGCGCTGTGGAAACCTTCCGATCTTTTGACCTGTCTTTGCTACTATCTACTTGAGAGGGCATAAAGCTTCTAAACTTAGAGAGGGAGATAGATAGATAGATAGAGAGAGAGAGAGAGAGAGAGAGAGAGAGAGAGAGAGAGAGAGAGAGAGAGAGAGAGAGAGAGAGAGAGAGAGAGAATCACGGTGCTTCCTCCACAGACCTTGATTGTTACGAATTAAACTATTATTTAGTCGTATCAATTTAAATAACCAATGCAATGAATATCTTCAGGATGGGAAACAGAAGCCCAGCCCACGCCTAATGACTCCCCTATTCCCTTTGTAAAACACATTCCGCACTCACAATCAGCCGGTACTGTATTAACCATAATCTAATGACTGAGGAAGATACAACATAATAAAAACGCACCAGATGTATTTCTGGCGATGTGATGTTAGTCATTCACATCCACAATTCTCTCTAAAAACGAAACCGGCGTCAGACTCACTATAATGGTAAACAGATCGCCATGACAGTGACCCTTTCTGGCTCGCCGCGATTGATCACCTTGCGTGGGTAACAAATAAAAAAAATCGACTATGGACCGTGCTGGTTTAAAGGGAATCTTGTCTATTACTTCTAATATCTCTAGTAATTAATTGCAAATATTGAAAAGAAGACATATTTCATATTTTAGTTCATTGTGTATGGATGTAACTTGGATTTAATGTATTACATAATAAATTTCAGATGAATCATGAATATATAATTAGTC
>NC_091552.1:43475420-43477920 GCF_042767895.1 Penaeus vannamei
ACACACACACACACACACACACACACACACACACACTCTTAATACGAGTCAGAATCCGAATCAAAGCCATATGTATCCCCAACACGTGGGCGGCTCTTCCTTAAGGCTTACTTACACGATAGCATATGTATCGCAAACATGCTGGCCGGGCTCATTCGTCTTTGAGATCCTGGCAAAACCGCGAGACATTGTGTTACACTCTCTAAAAAAATCGAGAACTACTTTCATAAATCTCTTCTCTCTCTCTCTCTCTCTCTCTCTCTCTCTCTCTCTCTCTCTCTCTCTCTCTCTCTCTCTCTCTCTCTCTCTCTCTCTCTCTCTCTCTCTCTCATTTGTACATCTCTCTCTCTCTCTCTCTCTCTCTCTCTCTCTCTCTCTCTCTCTCTCTCTCTCTCTCTCTCTCTCTCTCTCTCTCTCTCTCTCTCATTTGTACATCTCTCTCGCTCTCTCTCTCTCTCTCTCTTTCTCTCTCTCTCTCTCTCTCTCTCTCTCTCTCTCTCTCTCTCTCTCTATATATATATATATATATATATATATATATATATATATATATATATATATATAGAGAGAGAGAGAGAGAGAGAGAGAGAGAGAGAGAGAGAGAGAGAAAGAGAGATTATATTCATCATTACCGCATCATCTGCTTGTGTTTGCTTATTTAGTTACAGTTATCTATACATTATAAACAAGTCTATATATCACATAAATGACTTATATTTGCATAGCACATGTGTATTTTTCCTGCAGCTGCAACCGGTCTCAACAGTTATTGATCAAGCGACATTTTTGCTTGTCAGCCACACAACACATGAGGTTCGCTGTAAATTTGTTATGAGCATCAGAAACCTTTTCAGAAATAGTATCAAGCATGACTGACAAACGTACTGTCATGCAGATGAATTCAGTTTTATTACTATACATATAGAATGGGTAATAAGTGATTCACATTTTACATTGTAATATAACATATCAGTATATCAATATCAATATAATATAACAGTATAAGAATGAAAAACTGAGAATAAAGCAATCTGTTACATATTATCCTGCCTTATGACAGCCCGAACAGAGTCCATTCTGTAGGGATAGCGTGAGTGAGGAAACACAGATTCACTAAGCAACAGGTTTAATTGGCTTGCTTCAATATCACATCCTCGACAGAACCAAGGGAATTAAATGGCATCTCTAGCTTCACAATTAGTCTCTCCTTTTACTTGCAACTAATTAGAACAGAGGACGAGCTGTGACGTCATTGCCCTTATGTTATATAAGTACCTGTCCTCTAAATAGCTTCTCGAAATCCCTTGTTTCTCAGACAAGGAAATTGTATTAGAAAATCAACCGCTCGGAACTACAATACATTTTTTTCTGCTCATGTTGTTGCGCTGAAAACGTAAAAAATATATATAATAAATAGCCATTGAACTATTTATTCAACACTTCCTTTCAATTATTGTTAGATTTCATCACAACTGGGGTTAGTTATATAAGAAGAGAGAGAGAGAGAGAGAGAGAGAGAGAGAGAAAGAGAGAGACAGACAGACAGACAGACAGAAACAAAGAGAGACAGACAGAGAGAGAGAGAAGCAGAGAGAGACAGGGAGAAACAAAGAGAGATAGAGACAGACAGACAGAAAGATAGTGAGAGACAGACAGAGAGCGAGAGAGAGAGAGAGAAAGTAAGAGAGAGAGACCGACAGACAGGGAGAGAGAGACAAACATTCAGACAGCTAGACAGACAGACAGAGAGACAGACAGACACAGACAGACAGAGAGACAGAGACAGACAGAGATAGAGACACAGAGAGAGAGAGAGAGAGATGGAGGAGGGAAGACTAATGAGGGAAATAAACCAGCAACAACAAGGCCCAAGTATCTTTCCCTGAAATTAACAAAGTGGTGAAGAAAATCAATAGCACTTTACGACAAGTGCGTCAAATAGAAACAAGTTATAGGCCTAACAGTTGGCTCTTCCACTTAGGCCTATTGTGTACAGCACAATGTTCCTGTTATTTGAGTGCCAACTACGAGAGAATGCTGATCGAGATTTCAAAACAAATCTCTTTTACACCAAGAATAGATAATAAAATGAATTATGATTAAAAATGAAAATGTGCTCGTCTCTCAAACTGCCATAATGAATGACCTTAATTAAGCAAAACAGATAAAGGAATCCCATTACAGCAGAAAGACAACAAAGAGGCTTCGTCGCCATGTTTGCCAAGAGAGGGAAATACATACTCATCAGTCAATCACCATAAAATAAGAAGGGGAAATACATACTCATCAGTCAATCACCTTAAAATAAGAGGAGGAAATACATACTCATCAGTCAATCACCTTAAAATAAGAGGAGGAAATACATACTCATCAGTCAATCTCCTTAAAATAAGAGGAGGAAATACATACTCATCAGTCAATCACCTTAAAATAAGAGGAGGAAATACATACTCATCAGTCAATCACCTTAAAATAAGAGGGGGAAATACATACTCATCAG
>NC_091552.1:43487920-43502920 GCF_042767895.1 Penaeus vannamei
GAAAGTTCTTTTCGATCCTTCTATACACATATCGTCGTCGCATAGATTGTGTTATAGAGGCACTCTTTGGGAGTCTTCTGATCAGTGTTAATTGGGCGGTGAAAGTACTCTCTGATTACTAAGTAATATGGTTTGCTCAGTGGTAGGCCACTCCTGATAGACGCCTTATTTTCGAGAATGCGGTGTTGCAGCTATCGTGAGGTTGAACCCACATACCTAGCCTGACAGCTAGGGCAAGTAAAAAGGGTGACCATATTTGAACTTAAATCAGTGTTGCACTGTTTCTTTCGTTTAAAATAATGGCCAATCGAATTGTTATTATAAAAAAAAAAACGGAAATTGTCTTGAGGATAGCATTGTTTGAAGATCTTGTTTAACGAATTTCTGATTTCAATACTAAGACTGCCCATATATGGTAATTTGATATATTGATGTCTTTGTTAACCGTGGTAACTGCATTTTTGTGTGAAAGCATCAAAAAAAATTATTAAAGACGATGAAATAGGTTGGATGGGTACCAATTCGAGATAAAATAATCCTTTAAATACATAGCTTCCGTGTGGAAATTGGCCCACGTGGAACAAATGTTGTAAGCTCGGTTAATTATTGTTTTCAGACCATTAAGCTTATAAATGCGAGGTATACAACTCAGAAAAAGAAGTCCAAATGGTTTCCTTTAGGTTTACGAAAAAAAACGGCCATTATGAAATGTAACGGAAGTGTCTAAGAATGATAATTTATTGTTTTGTTCAGCTTCACAAGTAAATCTAATGTTTGGGTATTGCGAACTAACATGAGAAAGAAAAGGATTTATATGAGAGGGGTCACTGAAAAGCAAGAAAGTGTCATCCATATATCGACGGTAATAAATTGCTTTGAAGTTCGAAGGGCACATATTGAGCCAAGCTTATTCATGATAACAGGGAAGTATTAAGTGGTGATCCCATTGCTACGCCGTCAACTTAAGTGTAAAGTAGCTATTTTACTTAAGTGTAAAATAGCGATGTCTAAAAGTTTTCCATAGGTTATTTTGTTCAGACCAAACGAATTTGGAGTCAAAGAGGTAGTTTTGTCAACTATTATTTCTGTTGTTTCTCTAAGCGGGACATGTTGAAATAGTAACTCTATGTCAAAACTAGCCATAGTAACAGGGTGTAAGGGTTTTAGTGAACAAATTTCTTTGACAAAAGCAAAAGAGTTGTCCATAGTATACTGATTGATCGTTAGTGGGGAGATTATCTTCACTGAGAATTTGGCAATGCTGTAGTTGAAAGTACCAACTGCTGAAATGATGGGCCGAAGAGGATGACCAAGTTTGTGTATTTTAGGCAGGCCATATAGGAAATCACTGTATCACTGCTAATTCGTTTAGATTTAGAGCTATCCTCCAGTATGGACTGTAGTTTCTTTTGGTAATCGTATTTGTTAAGGATTACGATTCCACGACCTTTATCTAGTCTGGTAATGATGATATCATCACCCTTTAAAGATTTCAGTGGAGTAAAGAACGAATGATGGTCATGGTTTTCTAAATATAATGTTTGAATTTCGTGAATGTATTAGCCACAATAGAGATGGTACTTGTGATATGGTTCCACCTTTCTTTATAAATATTACAGTTTTGGATGGTATGACACAGTTTTTTAAAACAATGGAAAAAAATGTGTGTGGTGTTGGGTCGCATACAATAATCCAGACCTTAAGAAAGTATTTCTTTTTGATCGTTTGATAATATCTTATCAGAAAAGTTAGAGATGACTTTGTTTTTGTCAACCTTTTTACTCACATCAATGCCTAATTTTAGTAGCTTTCTGTTGTGTCTAAAGTCAACATGCTTAATTTGTTGTTAACATATTTTTCAATGATAGACAGTAAGCTTACTATTAGACGGTGTCATCAAAGACAGATACAGTAGATGTAAAGAGAGAGATGTCATCTTCCAGTTTTTTGTAGCTGGTTGGAATCTTTTTCTTTAGGTTCTTTATTTCCTAATCTAATCGGTCAAAACACCAAGGACGATGGTTGGTTTCAAATATAGGGCAATATATTTGAATCTATCTACATATATATATATATATATATATATATATATATACATAAATGTATATATATATATATATATATATATATATATATATGTATATATATATATATATATATATGTATATATGTATATGTGTGTGTCTTTGCACACACACACACACACACACACACACACACACACACACACACACACACACACACACACACACACACACACACACACACACACACACACACACACACACACACGCAGATAGAAAGAGAGCGCGCGCGCGAGAGAGAGAGAGTCCCAAGGCGGAGCGGAAGAGGGTTAGTCTGGAAGCGACAGCTGGAATATTAATAAGGCGACAGGCCTTTGATGCGACTTTGCCGAGGACTGAAAGGGCGGAGGCGCCGCCCATACGGCAGAGCAATATTTCGACATGGACAGATTAGCCCCCAGGCATTTACGGCTGCTCTTACAAGGAAAAGTGTTCACGGTATGTGAATGTAGGTGTTTGTTTGTTTGTGTGTGTGAGAGAGAGTGCACGTGTGTGTGCTCCTGTATCAAGCAGACCCTCACACGTACACACACATACGTACATGTACTCACGCGCGATGCTCATATCAAAGCAACATGCTTATCATTACCTCGACAAAGACTGAAGATCCAAGGAGGGATGGGCGGGGGTGGATGGATCCCACAAGAGAGTAATACACAGTATTCAGAAATCTATGAGCAGACTTAATTAGGATAAATACGGTGGCGCTAAGATTGGTAGCTAGACGTAAAGTTTTGTGTGCTGTTATTTGCCTTTAATTATAGGATGAAAAGATATAATTAAATGTACTTAACATACAAATTCATACGTACTGTACTTGACAAAATGTTAAAATCTGGTCCGTTCAGTGGACTCTGGGAAGGAAGGTTCGCTCGGATTTTATACAGTCCAGGCGACTCGCTTTAAATATTTACTGAATTCCTGCAACAACTAACTTTTTACTCTATTCACATAATAATGACAATGCATTATACATGTATACAATCATCATATTCCCTTTAGAATGTACAAACTACCGGAAGTTATTCTATGAGAAAACTTTAACTACTTTAAGGCGAGCTTCAGGTTAGGTTAACTTTAGCTGATTTTTACATTTTCTCAATTTTTCCGAGTGAACTGCAGTATATTCAAAGGTAAAAGATACATATCTATAATATATATATATATATATATATATATATATATATATATATATATATATATGTATATATATGTATATATATATATAATATATATATATACATATATACACATATATACACATATATATACACATATATACATATATATACATATATATACATCCATATATATACATCCATATATATACATATATATATATATATATATACATATATATATATATATATATATATATATATATATATATATATATATATATATATATATATATATATACATATATATATATGTATATATATATATATGCATATATATATTTATATATATTTATATATATATATATATATATATATATATATATATATATATATATATATGTACACATATACATATGTATACATACATATATATATATATATATATATATATATATATATATATATATATATATATATATACACACACACATTCTCAACGCTCTCGTGGTTCAAGAAAGAAAAGATAAATACATAAACTGTACACACTGAAATTCTACGTACATGTAAACCTAAATCAACATCTTACCAATTCCGCTTCAATTGTAGTTACTTTCTTTTCTGCATTGATCACCTATTCCTGTGCACTGTGCAATAAGCAGCGGCCACACAAACGTTCTTTCGATAAACAGGTTGACAGTAAGATCCAACTTTCCCGCTCGCCCCGACCCCCGAGTTGGCATAATCCTCTTCTTGCGGAAACTTTGCGGTTGGCTAAAAGGTATTGATCATTCAGATGGATATTTGGGGCTGGGTAGAAGGTGATTCAGAATGGTTATTTGGGGCTGGGTAAAAGGTCTTTCAGAATGGTTATTTGGGGCTGGGTAAAAGGTCATTCAGAATTGATATTTGGGGTTGGGTAGAAGGTCATGCACAATGGATATTTAAGCTTTGGTAGAAGGTCATTCAGATGGATATTTGAGGTTGGGTAGAAGGTCATGCACAATGAATATTTAAGCTTGGGTAAAAGGTCTTTCAGATGGATATTTGGAGTTAGGTAAAAGGTCATTCAGAATGGATATTTGGGACACGCCAAGAAATGGTCTGCTAAGAAATACCTTCTCTTAGGCATATGCAATTATAATCATATATATATTTCAGCTAATACTTTCTCTTATACTTATTGTATTGCATAACTTGATATTTCTTAAGTGTGCTTATTATTATTCCAAAGACTTTCCTTAGGGAGTGGCCGTCATTGTTTACGCAAGCGAAGTTTGAAGGCAACGTTTGTCCAGATTAAAGATCCCACTGCAATGTTTTTGAATGAAATCATGCGTACCAAGGAAATTCTCCCTATGGCCAGCAAATGATAAATAATGAGTGTGTATGTGTGTGCGTGTGCGTTTGTGTGTGTGCGTGTGTGTGTGTTAATGTGTTAACACACATAGTTAACACTAACTATGAATATTAGAAATCGGGAATCTGAAGAATAAATAAATAAATATATATATATATATATATATATATATATATATATATATATATATATATATATATATGTGTGTGTGTGTGTGTGTGTGTGTGTGTGTGTGTGTGTGTGTGTGTGTGTGTGTGTGTGTGTGTGTGTGTGTGTGTGTGTGTGTGTGTGTGTGTGCGTGCGTGCGTGCGTGCGTGCGTGCGTGCGTGCGTATGTGTGTGTGTGTGTGTGTGTGTTTGTGTGTGTGTGTGTGTAAATATATTTGTACATATATATGTATATATATATATATATTGTATATATATATATTTATATATATGTATGTATATATATGTATATGTATATGTATTTATAAAGAAATATGTACGTATATCTATCTATCTATCTATCTATCTATAACTAATCTATATATATATATATATATATATATATATATATGTATATATATTTATAAATATATAGATATACATATATATATTCATTTATTTATTCATATGTTTATATGTATTTATACGTTCATTTATATATATATATATATATATATATGTATATATATATACATATATATATATATATATATATATATATATATATATATATATATATATATATATATATACTGTACATATGTTTATACACACACACACACACACACACACACACACACACACACACACACACACACACACACACACAAACACACACACACACGCTCACATATATGTGTGTGTGTGTGTGTGTGTGTGTGTGAATATACTTTATACATGTACATGAATATGCACACACACACACACACACACACACACACACACACACACACACACACACACACACACACACACACACACACACACACACACACACACACACACACACACACACACACACACACACACACAATAATATATATATTATTTATTCTTCAGACTCCCGATTCCTGATATTCATAGTGAGTGTTGCTGTACCAGAAGAGAGGGTTGATATATTCTGTTCACTTAATTTCAAACTCATAAAACTACTCGCCCCTTACTGAAATCATATGAGCTTCAACACATATTTGAAGTCAAAGGATGAGAGCAAGAGTGAAGAGAGCCTTCATTTTCACTCTATTTGCATATTATATTTGTATGCATATAGATAAATTCCATGTGGTAATTGTGGTGAATCATGTATATGGAAACTCTCTGAAGTCTACATGAAGCTTTGACCCACCTAAGAGTCAGACAGAGGGTTATTATTCTGATAATCTGATACCTATTTAAGGCATCACAAAAGGAAATTGAAGAACGAACCGTATTCATGTTGACAGATGTGGAAAGGTATGAATGAGAATGAATATCTTCAACAATCTCTTGTATTGTGAAGACATCCGTTCTCATTCATACCTTCCCACAACAATTGAAGAACGTATAAGTTTGGTCTTCGTTCTAGGTGGACTTCCAATCTAACGGTCGAGGTTTCTCGGGTATTTATTTTCAAGGCATACAACCGCCCTACAGATATATTCTACACTGACGTATTACTATTTTGGAAAAATAATAACCCTGCAATTGATTTAATAAGTTGCGAGTTATAGTTACAATGGGGTGTTCCAGCGGACGTATTAGAATTTCTAATAAGTCCTCTTTGCTGGTGAAGGTGAACCCCACGGGCAGCGCTACAAAGGGGTTCTTACAAAGAATAGTTTTCTCTGGTAATACACATTTCTATAGGTGAATTCTCGTTATGGTCTTCAGGTTTAACCTTGACATAGTTCCCACTAGTAGATTTAAAAACCTGGGAACTAGGTAGGATTTATGATTCGATAAGCGGCACCCAATCCATCAAACTCTCCGAACATAACAGTTTCAGCTTGCAAGTTTCTTTCAAGCCGTGTTTGGCATCAGTAAACTCATTTAGGAACGCAGTCATCGTTGCAACATACATTCTTGAACCAAAGAAGCTGAGGCTCATGCTTGAAAAATATCCTTTGGGTCCTTTACTTATCTTTTTATACAATTTAACATATCATGTGTAATTGCTGCATCACGCTGCATTGCCTGTCACATCATGGAATAAACACGGCAAGTACTGACCATCAAAATATCATCACAAGATATGTCTTGAAATCTTAGACGCATTCGAAATTAGCCCTTACAACCAAGAGACCCTATGTTGTTTCAGCAGTCAGCAGTGTAAGTCCTCAGCAGTCTGTGCTTAGTTCTCCAGTTCCAGTCTCAAACTCTGAAAGCTGGAGACAAACCAGAAGCCAAGTCCCTAAACTGTGCAAACACATGTAAGAAACAACACAGAAATTTACAGCTCAAAAGTACAGGCAAGCCATGTAAGAAATTGTATCCCTGGACCAAGCCAAGCGATAACATAGACATCCGTGCCAGCAGTTCCCGCGATGTTGGTTACTCCCCAACAATACAATGAAAAGATTCCTCCTCTACACACAGCAGTTTGGCCTCCTGGCCTTTGGCCATTATAGTGCCCCAACAATACCCCAATACCTTATCAAGAAGTTACTTCATTTCAACACAACAAATATGGCGCTTTGAAGTCAATAATTGGGAAAATGGGTCTTCCAATGTATTCTGACCCCATTTCCTAAATAGACCAACTCGAATGTGAGTTTATCACATCCTCAGGGTTAACAAATGTATTCATCAAAATCAACATAAATAGTTCTAAAAGTGCGTAGTCACCAAGGAGTCAATTACAAGTCTTACCTGTCTCACCCGTTTACCCGTTATTCTTGCTTTTTGGAAATATGTATTTTTTTATATTGCTATAGTATTGCCAATATCGTTTAAATTTTAATAATTTCAATAATAATAATAACATCAGTATTAATACCTTTAGAACTGATTGACTCCTTGGTGGCTGAGCATTTGTGGAGCTATCTTTGATTTCACACATTTCTCAAAAAAAAACTACAGTTTACAATACGTTCCCGGCGACAGCGGTTTATTATTATATATTAGAAGAGTCTATCATGTGATTTTAACGTTTTCTGTGGAAAAACAAAGAATGTCAAGTTTTCTAAGGGTAACTAAAGTATTTCAAGAGTAACTTGTACTATTCACAGGAGATTCTATGAATTCTACAGTCATTATAGTTTTCGTTATACTCAGTGCTTTCACAACAATCAGAATGATAAATGATAATCATAATGGTACTATTGCTAACATCTTTGATATCATTATTATTCTTACTGTAATTACTGTTATACAATTGCCATTATCATGATTATAATCATTATACTATTGTCATTTTCCTGAAGGTAGAATTTTGTTGATATTTCAAACAGTGCCAAATGTAGTTGTAGTGATAGTTATGTAGTAGTATCAATTGTAGTGTAGTAGTAGTAGAAGGTCTTGTGGAAAAAAGTAGTAGACATACTAAAAGTAGTAGCGATGGTGGTGGTAATAATAGTAGGAGCGTATCTTTTTTCATAAATTGTTCGCAGAATGTTGTAATATCAGTGTTATGATAGACTGAGTATAACTGTTTGTGGATTGTTATACTTTTACAGTGATAGTTTATTAACAATATTTTTTATGAACTGAGGCTTAATACAGGGATAAATGAAACAAAACAAAAAACTTTTTATATATATTTTTAGTCTGCTCTCTCCAATACATTATAAATAGAAAAAACTAAGAATAAATACGTTATCTCTCAACGGCATGTGGAATAAAAGAAAACGACAATACCAACAGCTCAGATATTGATGTCAGAGAAACCGTTCTCGTCAAGCCACTGCGATATAACCTCGTAGTTCCGATGCATCCAAGCCACGTTCCTCGCGGTCTGGCTGACCACTGGCTTCAGGAACCGCGTCGTGGCTTCGTCGATCACGTGACATTGCAGAAACTCTTGCACCTAAAGGCAGAAGATGGTTACGGCAAGGAGACCCATATGAAATATATATACATGAATACATATATACATATAAATATATATATATATATATATATATATATATATATATATATATATATATATGTATGTATGTATGTATGTATGTATGGATAAAGATATATGTATACATGTATGTGTATACATTTATATATATGTGTGCGTGTGTGTGTGTGTGTGTGTGTGTGTGTGTGTGTGTGTGTGTGTGTGTGTGTGTGTGTGTGTGTGTGTGTGTGTGTGTGTGCTGTCATTTAAGTGCAGTTTGATGTCGAAAAAATGCTCTGACGTCTTACCTTCAGTCGCTGTTCTTCCGTATTGAAGGATTTGGTTGCCATCTCTAGGAGAACTTTGATGAAATAGTATTGGTCGCCGATCCTTTGGAACAACATTTGACTGAGTTATTATATGGAATTGCCTTTGATTAGATCATAAGTAATCAAAGCCTCGTTCTAAGGAGCCTCACGTGTACAGCCTTTCAGAAGAGCAGGACTTCAGTTAAGGGAAAGATACTCCTCCTACTAAAAGGGCTGTTTCCCCTTGAGGCTGCCTGGGAAACTATTTTGAGAAGAAAAGGAAAAATCACCCAGAACCCCCCCCCCCTCCCCTCCATGCACTTCCCTGTTTCCCCTTGAGGCTGCCTAAGGAACTATTTTGAGAAAAGGAAAAATCACCCAGGACCCTCCCCCCCTCTTCTCCCCCACACGCACTTCCCCCTCTAAGAGTAAAACAGGTCACAATGGTCGAGGTCTCACGTATTGGTCACGACGTCCCAGTGGCTCTGAAGGAAAGTCCAGCCGGTGGGTCCTCCGAGTGGGTGCGAACTAAGTGAGTTGATGATATACATGGCATCTGTGATGGGGAGATAGTGGCTCTTGCCCAGGGTCTCTGTTATGAATCTGAGGAAAGAAACGTATTTCTTGCAATGGAAAGCTCAATCTGTCACCTGGTGATGGGTGCAGTTATACGGCCGGTTTGTTAAATTTGCGCGAGGCCCGACCCAATAAATATTCATAATAAGGACTTGCATATACACAGGAATATGTGCATATCTATCGGTCTAAACATGCCTATCTACTTGGCTGATATATAGATAAACGTATATCAGTCAGACAGATAGATAGATTTGTTTCTGTGTAGATGCATGTCTGTATATGTGCATATCTACTGGGTCGGGCCTAGCACAATTTTAACAAACTGGCAGACAATCTCGTCATGTGGCCATACTAAGAGGCACGAAGTAAAGCATACAGGAATAATTGATACACAGGAAATTATACCAAGAACAATGACCTCAGAACTAACAACACATATTTACTGGGTCGGGCCTAGCAAAATTTGAACAAACTGGCCGACCATCTCGTCACGTGGTCCTACTAAGATGCACGAAGGAAAGCATACAGGAATAATCAATACACAGAAAAGTACCACAAGAACAGGGACCTCAGAACTAACAACACATATTTACTGGGTCGGGTCTAGCACAATTTTAACAAAATGGCCGACAATCTCGTCATATGGCCCTACTAAGATGCACGAAGTAAAGCATACAGGAATAATCAATACACAGGAATCACAAGAACAGGGACCTCAGAACTAACAACACGCGAAGGAACCTACTGGTCGCGGATCAAGGAGTCCCGCGTGCAGCCCAGGGCGACGAGGTACTTCTGCTTCTCCTTCTCCGGGGCTTTCAAGTAGCGGGACCAGGCGAAGGCCCACTCGTTCGGGCCGCCGCGGGCAATGGCGGTGCATAAGACAGTGGGCTTCAGGACTTCCGGGATGCGGCTGCTTGGTTTGAGAATACACTGTATATTCAAATCATGGCGGAAAAGACCGAGTATAGTCTAAGAAATACACATACCGATATATGTGCGTGCGTGTGTGTGTGTGTGTGTGTGTGTGTGTGTGTGTGTGTGTGTGTGTGTGTGTGTGTGTGTGTGTGTATTATTACAATGCAGATTTTATAATGGCAAACGAACGAACCGTAAGCACTCTTTCTCCTTTGTCACCAGAAACCAACCTATTCTCTGGGTCCTTCATCAACTGTTTGTAAGCACTCTTGGCGCGCGCTATGCAGTCCGGGTGGCCGAACTCGCACGCCCAACGGACTACTTCGGGATATTCGACGTGTGACCCAAAAGTCGATGGAGCTCCGTTAGAAAGACCCAGATTAGCATACAAGGGCGCCAGCAGGGAGAGGAGGAAGCGCTGAATGGAAGGAAAAAAGGTGTAAATGGATATTAACGGGTGTTGAAAGCACCCCACCGTACATATCACTTTCATTCTTTTGCTCTTTCACCTCTCTATCTATCTATCTATATCATCTCTCTCTCTCTCTTTCTCTCTCTCTCTCTCTCTCTGTCTATCTATCCCATCTCTCTATCCCTATCTCTCTATCTATCTATCTATTTCTCGTCTCTTATCTCTCTCTCTCTCTCACACTCACCCACTCACTCAGTCACTCAGTCACTCACTCACTCACTCACTCACTCTCTCCTTAAATTGTAATCTGACCTGGAATTTTTCATAGATTGGCGTAGACGACAGCATCAGGTTCATATACTCAAGGTTGGAAATCACAACAAAGCCATTTAAGTCCGTTGTATTTTTCAGTGAATTAATAAGATCCAACACCACTCTGAATGACAGGTCTCCTGAAGAATAAAAGAGAGAAAAAAAATGAAATAAGGCGTCGCAAGAGGGAGGAAAATTTAATTATGCACTTCATTATTATGCAATATAAACTATATAATACATCATTACTATGTAAAACAGGAAGCCTACCCGCAACTCCAAGATTCATTACATCATCTACTAATTGAACTTGGTTTTTAACGTCGATAACTCTGTGGTCGTTCTTCAGTTGCTGGGTGAGGAGGTCCCAGTTGTGGTCGTCGTAGTTGACCCTGTAGTACCCAGTCTCCTGAAGGTTGAAGATGACCCACTGGTCCTTCGGGGGGAGGTTAGTGATGGTGATGCTGTCCTCGGAATCCTTCATCCACGTTATGTCGTGGGTTCGGCTAAAGTCAGCCTCGCCCTGAGATGTGTACGTTAGCGGAATCCACCATTTGTGATCGAGGGTGTCGTTTCGGTCGAAGGGGCCCCTTGCTAGGTATAACTTCTGTTAGAAACGTAGAATTATACAGTCGTGATATGAGTGAATAAGATCTTGAAAGACGGATATTGATCAAAAGTGATTTTTATTAGCAAGATATGTCGAAGTTGGATAAATCCTTGTACAGAGAAAATACTTTGACGAACCTGTGTGACGTTGGCTGACGTGCCATCTGGACTCCTCACGACTTTGACAACAGGATATCCAACCTGCAGCGTCCACGTGTTCATGAGCCCCTTTACAGACATATCCCTGGATAGAGTGCCATCCAAGTGGGCTTGGAGCGTCAGGTGATGCCATAAATCATCGCTCGTTGCCGTCTTATACTTCCTGGAGGATATGAAAAGAGATTATCATATATACATGAACAGTCAAAAAATAAATGCTATCTATAGTTATTAGTGGATATCAGTACAACATAAATATGATACACTACTATAATGTACCTATATCTGGTCATATAAGTATGAAAAAACAGTTACGTTTGAACTTTAAAAAAAAAAAAGAAAAAAAAAAGATAAATAATGCAAATCCTCAGGGAGAGCGCGAGGCGTCTGAGGTCCGGAGGTCAACTCACTTTGCGCGAAGGAAACTAACGATGCCTTTCCGGAAAGAGTCTTCGGTGAGGAAGCCGTTCATCATCCGGATGATGGATTCGCCTGAGTGCAGAAAAAAAAGAGACAGAAAATGAGGAAACCCATTTTCGATGCGCTTGAAAGACGGGGGAAGGGAGGAGGAGGGAGGGGGGAGGATCGGAAAGGGAAAACCGTAAAAGCGCTTTTCCGGCAAAACTTAATATTTTTAAGTTTTCCGTCGATATGCCTTAACGAAATTAATTTATAGAACGAAAAGAAAGAGAAAAAAAGAAAGAGAAAAAAACACAGAACCGAAAAACGCGCGGTGACATAAGCCCCGGGGGAACCAACCTTTCTGGTACGTGATCCGGGAAAAGGCACCATGGGGGTCGCTCGGGTTAAACATGGGGATCCTGAGGGCGGGGTGGTTGAGCAGGCCGTCATGGCGGAAAACCTCGTGAAGAGTTTTCAAAATCATTCTCTCCTCCATCTTCCACGAGGGTTCTACCTGAAAACGGAGAAATGCAGATAGATTTATGAATCACTAGATAAATCATAGATGCAAGGGGGATAAAAGTGGTCTGGTGAGAAGGCAGGGAAGACCAGAGAAACGTGAACTAAAAAAGAAAAAAGAAAGAAAGAAAAAATATATATATATACATACAAATATGTACATATATGTGAGAGAGAGAAAAGTGGAGAAAAAAATAGTGAGAGAGAGAGAGAGAGAGAGAGAGAGAGAGAGAGAGAGAGAGAGAGAGAGAGAGAGAGAGAGAGAGAGAGAGAGAGAGAGAGAGAGAGAGAGAGAGAGAGAGAGAGAGACGAGACATCATCCGAGGCAATCACAGTTTAACTATTGGTTATTATTATAGTTAATTTGTTACATTGGATAAACTTGATGCAACAGGCTCTTTTATTTTGCTTTTATGTTACCTCTGTGTGCAATAAAGGCCCGGGCTTACCATCCACAGGCAGCGCGTGGAAATAGGACAGAAGACTGATAACAATAACGAGAAAGAAACAGACATAAAATCCGAAGACACACACCTCCCGCAAGGCCAACGTGGCGAAGTACGAAGCGAAGCCCTCGCTGAGCCAGAAGTCCGTCCACCAGAAGGGCGTGACCAGGTTGCCGAACCACTGGTGGGCGAGTTCGTGGGCCAAGAGCGTCGCCAGCTTCGTCTTATGCTCCTGGGTCGAGGTCTCGGCGTCGTACAGGATCACGTTTTCGCTGTTTGGGTTTTTGGAGGGGGAGCTTTAGCATTTTGGGGTTGGTGGCATGGTCGGGATTGGATTAAGGTTGTATTTGTATTTGTGTGTGTGTGTGTGTCTCTGTGTGTGTTTGTGTGTGTGTGTGTGTGTGTGTGTGTGTGTGTGTGTGTGTGTGTGTGTGTGTGTGCGTGCGTGTGTGTGTGTGTGTGTGTGTGTGTGTGTGTGGGTGTGAATATCAAATGTGTCTCTTCAGTATTCATTTCTGAAAGATTTAGTTTTTGTTTTGCTGGTGTTGTCGCTGTTTTCTCGATACTATTTATATCATATGGAGTTTCATTCTATGAATGTCTGCAATGCCATCAATATTGTTACTTTCAGTTATTACTACTGCTACTAAAACGCACTATTAAAAAGAACAATTATAACTCTTAACTGAATGGTATTATCTGCTTCATGTGTGTTACCCAACTTTATATATATCTTATTACTGTCTTCTATTCATATAATATTACATGTTAGTCACGTATCTTCACTCATACATATACATATTCGCATGATCATTGCTTTCTCTGCTTTTTTCTCTCTTCTTGCCACACAAGACATAACAATATTGTGTTGTCTATCCCTTTTCGCAATGAGCTATGTACTGATGTAACGCTTGCTTGTTCGTCCCCGGTTGTCACATGCTAACCACGTGACTCAGAGCGATCTTTAGACCACTGTCTAAAGGGGTCAAGACATCTTGGTTGTCTACCTTAAACCCTAAGTTCGCTTCTACCATATTCCTGTAGAACCTATCTCTCGGGGTCACCCAGTGTGTGCGTGTGTAAGGCTACCGTATATATAACTGTATGTGTGTGTGTGTGCGTGTGTGTGTGTGTGTGTGTGTGTGTGTGTGTGTGTGTGTGTGTGTGTGTGTGTGTGTGTGTGTGTGTGTGTGTGTGTGTGTGTGTGTGCGTGCGTGCGTGCGTGTGTGTGTGTGTGTGTGTGTGTGTGTGAAAACCAAAGACTTACTCGTAATTGAGAATGAGCCCCCACGCTTCGAAGGCGATAGGGAAAGAGCTGGGCAGAGTGACGATGTCGAGCTTGGGCAGCGGGTACGGGACGCCCAGGTAGTCCTCGAGGAACTTGAAGAGGCGCGGCACCAAGGCCTGGGCGTAGGTGGTGAGCGGGAGTAATTCCGGCCTCGCCCACACTGCGGAAAGGTCAAGCGGGAAGCTTTCAGAAATAAGAATATGATTCAGTATATAAGTACAAAAATATATGAAACACATTCCACATAAATTAACTGTATGTTGCAACGTAAGATTTCTAGATGTTGTAAAGATCACGTAAGGGCAAATTAAGTGTCTAAAGGAATGAACTGTACCTCTAATTTGAACATCGCGTTGCATAGTGCAGTTTAAATACCCAAGTTCAGAAACAACAAAGGCTACTTGGTACGTTGACATTGGCACTGACGTGTTGAAGCGGTCCACAACCCAGCCTTCTTGACCCTCCCTGCGAAACA